>NC_072378.2:8997500-9297500 GCF_028885625.2 Pongo pygmaeus | reverse complement strand
CCAAGGGAAGAGACTGCATCCTCTTGACCTTTGCATTTGCATTCACTAGGACACTGTCTTTGGGAATAAGTTAGAGGAAGAAAAAAATAGCTGAATGAGTGAATGAATGAATCAACGAATTGACTGTTCTCCAGAACTGGGGTTATTATAACTACTTACAACTCTTCTGTTACCTGGCAATGTACATATAAAAATAGTCTCTGAGTGCTTGTTTTCCGAACTAAACTTTAGAAAAGTGACTGATTTCCTAAACCCAGCACACGCACATACGCAGCCTTGTAGTAACCTAAATTTAAAGTTCAATGGCTGGGCACGGTGGCTCACGCCTGTAATCCTAGCACTTTGGGAGGCAGAGGTGGGCGGATCACTTGAGCAGGAGTTCGAAACCAGCTTGGCCAAAATGGTGAAACACCATCTCTACTAAAAATACAAAAAATTAGCCGAGCGTGGTGGCACATGCCTGTAATCCCAGCTACTCGGGAGGCTGAGGCAGGAGAATCGCTTGAACCCAGGAAGCAGAGGTTGTAGTGAGCGGAGATCTTGCCACTACACTCCAGCCTGGGTGACAGAGTGAGACTCTGTCTCAAAAAATTAAATAAATAAATAAATAAAGTTCAAGGTCGAAGTAGATACTTGAAGACAATTAAAGAAACTAAAAAGGAATGGGATTCTGAGTTCCTAACAAAAATGTTCATGTCATAAAAGCACATATGCACACAATTTACGTAGGAAAACCCTACTTATAATTTGTTTCAGGATGACTTTGGCAGATAGACTTATAACATTTTAAGTCTGTACTTCTTTTAGCAAATCAAGCCATAATATAAAAACAACGTAAATTTATTATTTATTTTTGAGCCTCGTTTCTTTCTAAGTCTCTGTGTTTTCAGTAATAGCTCTTTGCTAACTTCCCGGACCTTTCTTTTTCTTATACCATATACTGGATCAAAAAAAGGCTAGTATCAGTATTTTCTCTTTTTTCATATTTCAATAATTATTTCTGTCTTAGGTCTTAGATGATCAATAAGAAAACTTAGTATTATTTATTAAAGTGTAGAGGAAAACCCATAACATAGTAATAAACATTGATTGTGGATGTTTTAAATCTCAACATCTTTTTTGGCTTCTGAAAATTTACTACAATCATAGAAATGTTGTATTTCTAAAATTTGCATCTTAGGTTTTTCCCAATCTCTTTGGTGACTGCTTTTAAAAAACATCATATGACTTAACATATATTTGTTAAAGAGATTTTGGTGAGAGCTGGCTTATTTAATATTTTTACATATTTCAAATCTAATGCAATCTAAAATATTGAATTGAAATATCTTGACTAAATATTTTATTTCAATCATTTACATTTCTGAATTCAAGTGATGATGAGATCAAAACATTATGGTCTCTGAAAAGTGACACTTGGGAAATGATCATTTGTTTAGTTCCTAAAAATTAGTTTATTCTCACTCTTAACCTCTAGAAACCTAGCATCTAATCAAAGCCTTATTATCAATGACCTGGAAACCATAAAAGTCCAGTGAGTTGAGATGGTTATTTTGTAATCATATACCAGATTGTTATACAAAGATCCTTCTTCTCCCCATTCCCAAAATGTACAAAACTAGTCAGCAATTTTATGCATTAATATGCCTGCTGATATAACATTTAATACAGAGAAGAAACTTAAAGATCACTAAGCTTTTCTAGCTCTCTCATTCTTCAGATGAAAACACGAAATTCAAAATGTTAAGCAATTTTCTAAGGAATCTTTTGGTTGCTTTTGAAAGAGTCATAAGTTCTTGTACCCTTAGTTTTTCTCCACATTCTTCCTCCCCATTAACCACAGGAAATCTCTGGTCACAGAACTTAAATGAAAGTCAAGAGGGTCGTTCGAGTCATCTGTTCCGGAAGTTCTCAACCAAAATGAGGCAAACAGGTAACATTGAATCCATGCATGAGTCTCTCCATTCCCAAGGCACGCAAGGTGCTGCCTGGGGTCTCTATATACCGTGGGCAAGTGACTTACAAATCCCAACAGATCTACTCCGTTAACTATAGTACATATAATTTTCTATATGTACCATGGCAGGAAAATAAATGAGAAGATTAATCTATTTCAATGTACTTCCCCAAATAGAATCCTCTATATTATCTTGGCGTGGTGACCATTCATTCCACTGGCCATGCCTATTAGACAGGAGAGTGGACCTGACAGATGTGGGGTTAATGGCAGACACTGTCCAGGTCTCTGCCTTTGACCAAAACTCCGCCACAACTTCTCCATGTGAAGAACGGTGAGGCATATGAATGTACAAACGGTTTCTGCCTTTCTTTAACAGACCCTGTGTGAATTTAACTTACCCAAGAGACAGCCCTAGATCTATCCCCAGTTCTTTAAAGTAAACCTCAGCATGGAATGAAAAAGCCATATCGGTCAGCATATTGGAACATAATGCTTTGAAGAAGTAGGGAGGTAAAGTAATTGTTTCAGTTAGAGTCCTAGGATTTTGTTTGGTGAGCCTCAACTGAAATGGTCTGGATAAATGAGCACAAACATCATCATAACCTAAAAAAAAAAAAATTCAAAGCAAAAGCTCTACTGATGGTGGCTCATTTTGATTACAAAGGAAAGTTTACACATATTTAAGCTATTTTTATGAACTTTAAAATTAAGTCCTATGCTCATGATTATGGGATGAGAAAACATCACATATGTAGTGTATATATAGTACATGAGTTAGTTCTCCCTGCAAAATAAGCCACCACAAAACCCCAGTGGCATACAAAAGTAATCTTAAACATCTGGGGTGGTTGTCTAGACAGCCCTACTGGCCTTGCCTGTGTTTATAATACATAGGTCCAGGATTGGGTTTGCTGGTGTCTTATCTCTCAGAGCCTGTCTTGAGGAGATTGGGACAAATTGGTGCATTCTTCATACCTCTCAACTGATAGCAGGCTATCCTGGGTGGGCTTTCATGGCAATGGCAGAGAGTCGAGAGAGCAAGCCCAACTGTGCCAACACTTTTCAACCCTCTGCCTGTATTGAGCTTGTTGAGTCTTGTGGCTCAAGGAGTCCCATGGCTGAGACAGAGCTAGAATAGATGGGGATTTCAAACTTACATGGCCAAGAGCAGGAATTTAAGAAGAGGTGGGAAATTACAGCCAGTTTTACAAGCTACCACAAAATATGGATTTAAATTACGTTGTAAATCAACATTCCACAAAAAACTATTTTTCATGTTCCTTGTGTAAGCACGCAATAAAGTGACAAACCTCAAACACCATGATAATACATTTGCTTCACTCGTAAAGTACTATTATTCTTCTCTTTGTTTGGTAGAGAGAATCGTATAACCACTTCTAATTTCCTCGCGCCTTAGTTGCCAAGAAATTCAAAGTTAAATATAATGTATTTTACAAAAGTATACGTTTGGTGTACTTTTCTTCCTTTGCTGTGACTTTGGGCTTATATTTTTAATCGTATAATCCTATCCCCTTTATTTTATGTAATTCAATTTTAAATCATTAAATAAAGCAAGCATTATATTTTGTAAAGAGATAATGCACTACAATATGATATTGTGACAAGCTATGTTCTGGCATTTGACTTCTAGTGGGAAAACTTAAGTTGATGGTTTCTATAGGAATTCAACTGATAAAAAAAATTATAATCAAACTTTGTTGTACTTTGATAATTCACTTTCCTTTTGTCAAGATGTTGATCCAAACCTCAATCAACCAGGCATTTTTACTCCTTGCAATCTAGAATGTACATTTACATTTTTAATTATCATCTTGTTGGGGGAGAATTAAAATTTTACTTCTCATAAAGGGTCTGCAAAACTCTTCAGTAATATTGAGCTATTTTACATGAGGAAATGTAGACATGTTAATGTCAAGTGATTTACCTCCATCATGCAACTAATCAATGGCAGAAGGAGGAGGTGACCAGAGCTATAGGACTTGTTCAGCATGCCGAGCCTTATTACGCCGCACAGACTCACATATATTTGATACTCAGACAGAGGTATTGAGATCGGACCACCACCTCACACAGGTGGAAATGTGTGTACAAGGCCTGTTAAACATGATATATTCCTAATGTACTGCAATTACTGAAACACCTGTGGCATAGAATGCACTCTGTTCTTGAGGGAAAATGTGTAGCTCATTCAAATAGTTTGCCTCACATTTCATTGCCTTTACCTGCAGTTATGTGATCTACTGGTTCCACATTAGGGCAAATCATAAGAACTATTTCTTAATTATGGTGACTCTGAGGTGTGACTGTGTTGATTTGCACGGTTTATTTTTCTTTCTTAGAATTTGTGCTAGCTTCGGTAGCCTGTTAGGAAAAAAAATGTGTTTCAACTGAGTGTTCAACAGCTCTGAGAAAGCCATCTGCCCAAGTTATCAATGCGTGGAAAACACTCACACACTGAAATAGGATTCAACATCCATTTAGAATCTGGAAATTTCCCACATAAATTCTTTAGTTCAATAACACGCCGCAGGCCCTTACTGCCCAACAGGTGGAAATCGGTTTGAGAGAGCTATTGAGAGGGCAATTCTCTTTCTAGAAAATTCTCAGCCTCGGGACCATGGTGCATGTGTTTATACAGTTAGATAGGTTCAATCCCTGATTGTTTCTGAGGGAGAAAAGAGCCAGTAAGAAAAATATAAATACAGCGTATGATGACATTACAAAGGTGAGAAGAAATAATTCTTACAAGTCAATCTTCTGGTCAGAGAAAAAAAAATATTGTGACTCTTTTGAAATAATTTTTTGAAGATTTTAAAATATTTTAGAGCCACAACTATAATTTAAAAGTAATTTAAAAATTCATTTTTCTAACAATTCACTTACGAAGTTTAATATTAAATATATAGAGATGAAATTTCCTTTGCACTCTTTCCATTTTTATCTCAAGAGGATACTAGTGTGTGTGTGTGTCTGTGTGTGTGAATGACAATTATTGACACTTAGCTGTATACTTTTACTATATATGTAAGTCTCTTTAGAATTCCTAAATATATACAGTGTTGTTTTGCAAATCAAACTTCATATTAATATATAGTACTGCATGTGACCTACTGATATTTGCTTTTTTGGCTTTGAGATTTGTTCATGTTTATATATATAGCACTAATTTGTTGCTTTTACTGCTGTATATTATTCTGTAACATAAATATAGTCCACTTTAGTATCCATTCCCCTTCCTGATGAGTGGTTGTCTTGTGCACAACATGATTTGATATTTCTTAGGAATGCTTGACATAGCAATATTTGTTGAGTAGTCCATCCATTTCTCACTGACTTGCAATGCGGGGTCATTAATCATCTTTTGCATATATATGTGGCTTTGCTTCCAGACTCCCTATCCTACTCTACGTGCCTGTTTATTGTATGCTTTCATTGTAAGTCTTGATATCTCACATGGCATGGTCTTTCACCTTCTTATTCTTGACTGCTGTGGCCTCATTGCTCTTTTTCCATAGGAAAGGCTTACAGTTTTGACCCCCTAGAAAGGTTGAGGTTTTGATTTCAGTTATATGGATCTTACAAATTCATTGAGGTAAATCTGGCATCTTTATACTAGTGAGGGTTCTTATACAGAATAACTTTTTATTTTTTTAGGTCTTCTTTAATATATCTTAATAAAGGTTTATACTTTTCAATATAAAGTTCTTGCATATGGTTTGTTGGACATGTTCCTTTATTTTTATTTGTAAAATGAATTATTTCTAAAATTTATTTTAACTGTTTGGGGGTTTTGAAAATCAAAATTTTTTTAGTATTTATTTTACTATCCATAAACCATGCTAAAGACATGAGACCTAAAGTCTGGAGTTATAATATAGATACATTATTTACGTTGTTGGGATTGGCATTCTTTAAAGTGAAAATATAGAGGGAAGATAAAGAGAGACTTCTAATTTAGAAGTCTGGTAGAGAAGTGTGACTGCATAAGAGAGTGCCCTCACATAGCAGAGCAGCAGACTGTTCCAAAGAGGCAACGGTCAATCACGTCAAATGCTACTAAGAAGTCAAGTAAAATAAAGATTAATAATTTAATAAGGAATAGATCAGAAGTTACACTACAATATATTGATAAGTGAATAGGAGATTAGGAAATAGAAGTATTGCGTGTAAATCATTCTTTCAAGAATTTTGAGAGTGAATGGCAGCAGAAAAATTGAGTGAATATATATATATATGTATATATATATATATATGTGTTTAAAAACATGCTACACCATTAGGAATGCCTGAAGATACTCCTGAGATTTCTGTGTAGACAATTATATTATCTGAAAATTATGCTGATGTTTCTTGTCAATCATATTACTTGCCATGGATATTGAATAATTATCTTACTGTTCAGATAAAACCATTGATACTACATGGAATAGCTATGGAGATCATGAGTGTTTTAAAAGAGTTTTCACCACCAAGGAAGAGGTTTGATAGACCCTATTTATCAGGTTAAGGATATTTCTTCTTTTATCCCTTTTTTGTTTTTTGTTTTGTTTTGTTTTGTTTTTGAGACGGAGTCTCACTCTGTTGCCTAGGCTGGAGTGCAGTGGCACAATCTCAGCTCACTGCCACCTCTGCCTCCAGGGCTTAAGTGATTCTCCTGCCTCAGCCTCCTGAGTAGCTGGGATTATAGACACGTGCCACCATGTCCAGCTAATTTTTGTATTTTTAGTAGAAACGGGATTTCACCACATTGCCCAAGCTGGTCTTGAGCTCCTGACCTCAGGTGATCCACCCTCCTCGGCCTCCCAAAGTGCTGGGATTACAGGCGTGAGCCACCGTGCCTGGCCCTATCCTTCCATTTCTGACTCACTGAGTATTTTATCCCATGAGTGGGATTTGAATTTTGCTAAAAAATTTTCTGCGTTTTTGAGAAGAACAGTTGCTTTTCCTTTTATGTATTAACATAACATGTTACAACAATGGTTTTTCTAGTGTAAACATATTATTGAGTTCTTGTGCTAAAAACAATTAGTCTTGATGAATTTATATGTTTACATATTAGTTGATGAAGTCAGCTTCCTAATATTTGAAAATATTCAGACATATGTTCATTCATAAAGAGACTGACCTCTAATGATTTTTTCTTATACAATCTTATATAGTTTTGATATCAAAGTTATTAATCTTTATAAAATAAGTTATTCAATGTTTATTCATTATTTTCTACTAAAGTTGTTGTTAGGTTGGAGTTCACTATCTTTTGAAAGTGTTAGAATGTAACTCTAATACCATCTGATCTGTTAGGTTGTATCAATATATGTGTGTATGTTTTATAACTAACAGTATCTGGTTATGAGCCTCTCTTGGGTTTTCATTTCTTCTTGAGACAGCTTTCTTAAGTTACATTTTTAAGTTATCTTTTATTTCATTTAAATTTTTCAAAAATATTTTGATCAAGTTCATCATTGTACCATCTGTTTTTATAATTTCTGATTTCTCTGTAGTTGTATCACCTTTTGAAAGCTTAATATTCTTAATACTAAGTACTTGTGCCATTTCTTTGTTTTTCTTGATTATAAGTTTGTCCATTTCCTTAATCTTTATAAGGAATCACCTTTTGACTTTGTGGTTCTTTTCAATTCACATTTGCATTCTGCTCTAAATTTCATTATTTCCTTTCTTTTTAAAAATTTATTCTATTTGTTTTGTTTTGTCAGTTTGCCACTTTGGATGATAAGTGGTGAATTTTTAGCCTTTCTTTTCTAAAATTATATGTAAAGTGGTAACATAACAAATATAACAATAACATTTCCATCTAAATATAATAGTAACCCTCATATTTTCTGAGGTAATATATTGATATTATTCAGTTCTAGATATTTCCAAGTTTCCATTTTGATTTTTCATTTAACCTATGAATTGTGTAAATATGTGTGGATAAATTTTCAAATGTTTAAAAATTTTTCTGCATCATTGTTTTCTTAATGTGCTTGATAATAATATGCATTTTCTGGGTCTAGAACTGAATTGCGTTATCAAAAGTTCTTTAATGTCCAACTTTACCAACTTTTGTTCATGATGATTTATATCACTTGGTTTTTTGTAATTTTGAATTGTGAGCTCATTCTTGGAAGAGCTCTCTGTGAGAAGCCATATTCAGAGAGAATTGGCTGGCTTTTGCCAGCCATCCCACAGTTGCTGTAAGTGCTTCAAACAGACCCTAACATAAGTACCACTTCAATTTATTTTATTTTAATTTTTTTGGTTTTTGGTTTCTTCAATCATGAGGGCAGGATATACTTCAACCCTAAGCTCCTCTAAAGGTATAGCCATGCAGCCAAAATTTTAGGGGATTTGTTTTTCCTGCCCAGAGCCCAGGCTAAAACTTAACTCCTTATAACATCTCCTTGCAGGAAGAATAGTCTTTAGAGAATTTTGAAATTATGTGTGGGAGATGAATCCATTTTAATTTTCCATATTGACAAGCCTGAAGCCTTTCTTCTTATGCCTAGGTAATTAATAAAATTCAAGAGTCTTCACTACTTTTATTGATAAAGCCCCTCAGTAGGGCAATATAAGTAGTATGAGCTCCCTGCTATGGTTTTTATTTCCTTCATCATATATGGTCCCTGTAATACTGTGATTTATAACAAAAAAATATATATTTTGTCTTCATATCTGTTCCTGGCACAGAGCTCCTAAAACCCTTAGAATTTCCTAAGTGATAAGAGCAATAAAGGTGAAAGAAAGGTCTTTTGTTATTCATAAGTGATATGGTTTGACTGTGTCCCCACCCAAATCTCATGTTGAATTATAGCTCCCATAATCTCCATGTTTCATGGAGGGGACCCAGTGGGAGGTAATTGAGTTACAGGGGCAGGTTTTCCTGTGCTGTTCTCATGACAGTGAACAAGTCTTATGAGATCCGATGGGTTTTATAAAGGGCAGTTCTCCTGCATACCATGTAAGATGTGCCTTTGCTCCTCCTTCACATTCCATCATGGTTTTAAGGCCTCCCCAGCCATGTGGAACTGTGAGTCCATTAAACCTCTTTTTCTGTATAAATTACCCACTCTTGGGTATTTCTTCATAGCAGCATGAAAATGGATAATACAATAAGAAATCTCTTTTAACCACACCTGAGTTATGTTAGTGATATGACTTTTGGAAAGCCCCTTAGGATTGGGTGACTGGTTGCCAAGGCAACTAGCTATGTGATTAAAGGGTTTGAACTTTCAGCCCTACTCCACAGCCTGCAGGGAGGGAAGAGGCTCTGAAGGTTGAGTTGATCACTTATGGCCAATGATTTAATCAATCATGCCTATGTAATGATACCCCCATAAAAACCCCAGAAAACTGGATTCAGAGATCTCTGGGGTTTTGGAACACATGGAGGGTGGTACATTTAGAAAAGGCATGGAAACTGCATCCCTTCCCCGATACCTTGCCTTGTGTATCTCTTCCATCTTTCTGTTCCTGAAGTATATGCTTTTAAGAATGGATAAACATATGTAAAGTGTGTTTCCCTGAGTTCTGTCAGCCATTCTAACAAGTTTGAGTACACGAAAGGGGTTGTGAGAACTTCCAGTTTGTAGCCAGGTTGGACAGAAATTGTGGGTAGCTTGAGAACATACTACTAGCCTCAGGCACCTGAAATGGGGACAGTCTTGTGGGAGTGAGCCCTTCATCTGTGGAATCTGACACTATCTCTAGATAGATAGTATCAGACTGAGTTAATTATCTGACACCCAGCTGGTGTCAGATAATTGGTCAGTGCGCAACCCCCAATACATCTGGTCACAGAAGGTTTCTGTGTTGAGTGTGAGCATAGAAGAAAAGCTGGTTATTTTTGTTCTCTATACAATCCCCAAGTATTTCCTTTACATCTTTTTTTTAAATAGACTTTGATTTTAAAAAATAGTTTCAGGCACACAACAAAACTGAGAGGAAGATACAGAGATTTCTCATATATCTGCTTCCCCCACACTTGCACAGCCTGCTCCATGATCAATAACCCCCACCGGAGTGGCCCCTTTGTTAATTAATGAACCCACATTAACACATCATTATCACTCAGAGTCCGTAGTTTACATTGGCATCCAATCTTGATATTGTACTTTTAAAAAATATCTTGAAAGCTCAAATATGCATGAAAAGAGACGCATGTTACATAATATCCCAATTTCTACATGTTCTATAGTTGGAGTTTTTTAACTACCGAATCCACCATTTAAAAAGGGATGGAAATGAAGCCGCAAATATATCTTCCAAAATTTCATTGATTAACTTCTCATTTTCTGGAGGCTCCTTAGGAATTAGAAAAGATAGCATGTGAGGAAAGAGGAAATAACAGAGAACAGTGAAATGAAGCAATGGACATGAAATGAGAAGATCCACTGACTAGGTCAGATCCTAGGCACACAGAGAAATGCAGGCACAATCATCGGCAGAAAAATGCAGGTCTCTACACGTGAGATTGGGAATGAATCTCAAGGGTGCCTGGTGCTTTTATATTTGGCTTAACCTGCTCTTGCTGAGCTTGAAGCATACTGGTCATCCGTGATAGATGAGGGAGAGAAAAATCATCAAATTATAGTGTTTAGAGTTGTAACAACTTGTGTATCAGATGTTTAATGCAATATAAGGCATATCTAGGCTTTGCTTTTTCATTTTTTGTAGCAACAAAATAATGTATAGAAAAATATGCAATACTGCTTAGCTACTTTACTAACATTTGAAGCTGTGTGTGTTTTTGTTTTGTTTTACTATAGCACTCAATTTGGAGTTGTGTAACATCAGCACTCAGGGTCAACATCCCAAGGAAATAATAAATGAGCGGTAGGTTCTGTCCATGATCTAAGTGAAGGTTCATTGTTGGGGGGACACAGTAGTGGTTAATAGAGGAAGCTTTGGGCCAGCGTGACTCAGTTCAACTCCTGGCTTCTCCACTGACTACCTGTTTGATGCTGGGCCATGTACCTTTACCTCTGTGTGTCTTAGTTACCTCGCATAAAATATGGGAGTATATCAGAGGTGTTTGAACCAGGGTGACTCCATCTTGAATAGGGGCTGGGTAAAATAAGGCTGAAACCTACTGGACTGCATTCCCAGGAGGTTAGGCATTCTTAGTCACAGAATGGGATAGGAGGTCAGCACAAGATACAGGTCACAAAGACCTTGCTGATAAAAGGATGCAGTAAAAGAAGCTGACCAAAATCCACCAAAACCAAGATGGCAACAAAAGTGACCTCTGGTTGTTCTCACTACTCATTATACACTATTATATTGTTTTACCATCATGACATCTTACATCTTTGCAAGTAGGGCTGATTATTTATTTTACATGCATACTTCTTAACTTGAGGCTAGCACACAGTTGAAACTTGGTTAATGTGTGTGAGAATGTGTGTGTGTGTGGGCCGGGGGAGGTTTGAGGGGAAGAAGGAAAGAATGGGGAGAGGAGAGATTCAGCGGAGTTAGGAACAATCGCAGCTGAGCCAAGTAGATTCAGATCGCATTCATCTGGCTATGCCAGCCAGCTTGTTGGCTAGAACCTATCTGTATCACTTCATTCTTTTTGGTGGCCTAATTATTACTTGTTTGGTAATAATGGCCTCTATTAATGCCTACATCCTGCTAATTGTCTTTGGCATGAAAATTACTGAAAAAGAGCTAGTGAAAAATCACAATAAAATAAATACCTATAATCACAGACGGTTTCAGGGCCTTCAATTTTCTTGGAATAAATGATTTTCAGTAATTTTTAATGTGATGAAGGCACAATAGGATGTAGCACATTTATTATAAAATAAACAAAAAGTGCATTTGAAGAGCAAATTGACAGCATCTCTTTGCCTCTTTAGTAAAGCAGTTATGACTGTTTATTCACAAAAAGGCTGCATCAAGACTTCAGATCGTTATTTATTTATGTATTTATGTATTTACTTAGAGACAGAGTCTTGCTCTGTCACCCAGGCTGGAATGCAGTGGTGCGATCTCGGCTCAACTGCAACCTCCACCTCCTGGGTTCAAGTGATTCTCCTGCCTCAGCCTCACAAGTAGCTGGCATTACAGGTGCCCACCACCATGCCCAGCTACTGTTTTGTTTTTTTTTTTGTATTTTTAGTAGAGATAGGGTTTCACTATGTTGGCCAGGTTGGTCTCAAACTCTTGACTTTGTGATCCGCCCGCCTCGGCCTCCGAAAATGCTGGCATTACATGTATGAGTCACCACGCCCGGCCCCCAGATTGTTATTTTTTAAAGCTGTTGGAAATCGTTTTCCATTTTCACTTATTTTGTGGAAGTTTTAAATAAATCTTTTTTCAACATGTTTCATCTTTGGAACACTGTCTGCCTAGTTTACAAGGCAATTTTAAGACACAAAATAAACTTAGTAATTCTGTATGCTTTTATTCAAATTAGTCTAGATTTAAAGTGTAGCATAAACCTTGTAGACCGTTTCACAAAGCAATTAGTACTTATTAGTTCTTTCTTGACTCATTCTAGCTCTGTTCAAAATCACTCTTAAAGCAAAAATAACATTAAAAGTAAATATTTTTACATGTAAAGACGAAGGTAGTTTTGTAACTTTGTTACACCGTGTGTTTGTTAAGAGGGCTATTTCACTGCTCAATGAAGATCCAATAGTGGCTTAAAAGAAATGGAGATGTACCCCTTTTCCATGTGATCATCCCAAAGTAAGTAGTTTATGACTGACACGATCCTTTCAGGGTGTTGGGGAACCAGGCTCTTTCAATTTCACACTTTGCCAACCTGAATGCATAACTTCCATCTTGCTTAAGTTGGCAGCTCCAGACTCCATCTCTACGTTACATTGTCTAAAGGTGACATAGCCAGGGCTTGCCTTTGCTAATCATGATCCACAATGGAGAAGAACTTAGTCACATGGCTCTGTAGCAGCATAGTTAAAAAATAAAATAAAATGACAAATCCTGAATATGTATTGTACCTCGCCTATGAAAAGCCAAATACATTTTTATGTATTTTCATAAGAAATGCTTTCTATTCAACTTGAACAGCAAATTTAGAGTTACTATCTGTATTTTCAACATCCCAGCTTTAAGCCATTTGACCTCCTCAAGTGTATTTCTGTTCTTTAAGAGTATTTTCCCAGCTTAACCTTGTTTTTATAATTCTGAATACAGATTTTTTGTTTTAGTTTTACTCTCTTTCTTTATGAGTAAAATATTAAATACCCAAGAATATAACAGCATATATAATAAAATTAGATGTAGATAATATATTGGTCTTGCTACACTCTAAAACTCTCTCTTATTTAAAAAGCACTCTGTTAGTACATTACACAACATTAGACCCATTTCTTAATATAATTACTTAAATTGTATTAAGCAATTTAAGCAGCATTTTACTTCAGAGATGTGTAAAAAACTTAGAGAAAATACAAAAGCACTCAAAAAAGATGAAAGAACTGGGAAATAGCCCATTTGATAAAAGGTAGAAGAATTGGAAAGTTTTAGCAGTAAAGAAAAATGAATGTGTGATTTAATAACAGTATTTACATCTGTGAAGTATTCTCTCCCTTTTTTCTTTTTTCAGAGTGGAAACCAGGTGTCATTGGCTCTTGATCTCCAGTAAGAAAAGAATGAAAGGAAGTTAGATAAAATTGAGGCACATGGATCGGGACTAGATAGACCAAAGAATGACTTAACAGCAAATTTATCCCAGAGCTCCTATAATTCACTTAAGATAATGTGGACTTAAAAGTCAAAAAGACTTGCAGTGGAATATGCAAAATAAAGCCTTCAAAACCTTCAGGTTGAATAAAATGGGTATGTAGAGGAAGGTTTTGCAGAAGATATGCTGAGGCCTCATTACATTTTCATGTTTTAACAATTGTCAGAAAATCTTGTAGATGCTTTTGAATTAGAAATGCACTTCAAAGTTCAAAATCCGTTTTGATTCTGTCTTATTAAAGAAACAGAAGTAGACTGAGAAAGAAAATTTAATATTCTTGACTCTCAGTTGGTTTTTAACATTTAAAGCTCTATTATTATTACAAAGTTTACTAGATACTAGTAAAGCATTCCTAGTTTTCTATAACCAAAATTTGTGCTATCTGTGTAACACTTGCTATTTTTCTCTAATATTAACTTCTGTTTTTGTTCTGATTATTTTCTATGCACTGGGCTAGGCATTTTCATATATTTTATTTTGCTAAATGCTTTCTATAACCTGGAGTTAATATTTTAATAATATTATTTAAATTTAAATTATTACATAATTTATCAATATGATAATTACTATCACATAAATTATGTAACTTTTTAAATATTATTAAATATATTATAAAAATGATATTTAATATTTAATAAACATTGAGGAGCACACTGAGACTGCAGACATTAAATGCTTTGCTGAAGGCCATCTACTGAAAAAACAGCAGAGATAAAATTCAAACTCAGATTTGAAATATTTGAGCACTCTGGTTACTCTGCTCTAGGTCTGAATTTTATCTCTGTTCTAATTAAATATATGATTTTAAGAAAATAGTTTAATTTATGATCTCAAATAACCTATAGCGCTTTCAAATGAATGCACTGGTCTCCAAAAGGATGAGAAAAATCTGGGGTCAAGGAGACAATGGAGGTGAGCAAGACTTGATTCTGATGTAAAGTGACCATGGAGACCATCCTGCATGAATCTGGGAGTTAAGGAGGAGGAATTTTGTATTAAATGAATTAAAAGGAAAAAAAAAAGATTACGTATCAGTGCAGATAACTAAGATTCTAGCTTGCCTTGGCTCTAAATTGAGGGGGAAAATAAAATACCAGCCTCTATAAAAACTTTTGAAACTAAGCTATACCATACATAGTGTCTCTAGTAGGACCAGAAATTATGTTTCTTGAATACGCAAAGAACTTTACAGATAAATTTATATAATGTGGACTGAGGCCTCCAGTTTTTGCAGATGACTGCCAGTGGCAAGTGCAACTCCTTTCTGGACAAATAATACTTCGACCCAGTCTTCCTATGAAGTGTTCAAACAGATTTAAACTCCAATAGAAAAAAAATAGTAGTAAAACATTCAAGAGTTAAAAACCACTATAAGAAAGAGACAACAGAAATAACAGTCAACAGAACTAGATACACAAAGATTTCAGATAGTGCAATTATAAAATGCTGAATGTAACATAAGTTGGATTAGTGGATTTGAAGAAATTAAAAATGGATTTTTTTTAAAAGTAAGGAGTGACTATTAAGCATCACCTACAGTTTGGAAAGAAAACCAGATAGAACTTTTAGAAATGAGGGATATGTGGATTTATCTCTTACTCGCTTTATCTGACTGCTCTCACAATGTTATCTACAGCAAAACTGAGGAACGAATATCCCGATATTAACATTCTATTTATACTATTTTTATCTTATTTTAGAAAATGCAGTTAATTTACACACTGATTTTTTTTCCTTGTGGTGAAATCTCTGATCAACTTTTAAAATCAAATGTCTTCATAACATGTTTATAATTCAAAATGAATATATTCTCTACGGCTAAGGCTGTGACCATTTCCTTCTCACTTCGCTGTGGCCAGAAAATGGCAAGTAACTAATTACAGAAAAAGTGATTCAACCTATGCTTTTGAACATTTTTTGCTCACTTCTCAGTTTACATCTGTCTTACAATACTTCTTGCCTGAACTAATAAAAAGAAATTACAAAGGTTATAATTTGGCATTTTGGTCTTACTGATTCCAATTTGCGGTCATACCTCAGGCTCCTTTAACCTTTCACGCCTTGGTTTCCTCAGCTGTAAGTGAGAATAATAAAGTTGACCTATTTCAGAGAGGTGCCAGATGAATCTAATAAATTATTTTTAAAAGGCACATTTAAATACTATGATATAATATTTTGGTTCCTATGAGTCATACAAACATGCAAAATATATCCACACTCCCCTTATGTACTATGTTTCATAATGATAACCAGTTTACAAATATCTAAGATTTTGCAATGTAGAAAGAAAGTGTTTAAATTAAAATCAAGCCCCTTTTACAATTCTACACCTCATATAAATTCATCTAATGATAAGTGTATCATATTTTCATGTTTTCAGTGAAGGTCAAGTGTGTCATTAAAAGGTCATAAAAGTAGAGCACAAGATGCACTAGTTAATTCCTAATAATATACTTAATGAAATTCTTGAACATTCAACTTACTGTGTGTTCAATATAAACCAATGTTATCTTCACACTCTATCATAGATCAGTGATGACACAGCAGAGGGGAGGATGCTAAAAGCCAATGCTTGGATCATAAATAAGCACACACCTGTGGGGGATATTGGAAAAAACCAATCCTAATAGGGGATGTTTGGTTTAAGACTTTTAATGTAGTGAATTTCTAAAATAAATAAAGTTTCTGACATAATTGGCCTCACCATATTGTCTCTTGAGTCTCCTGTCCTGGTCCTCTACCACAGCACAATAAATACTTTTTTTTTTTGAGAAGGAATAAGATGGTTTATCATTATTATATCATACAGGATCTAGGCATCTACTGAGTCCTTTCAAATAAACTTGAGCATGCTTATCATCCAATGAGTATTCAGAATATTTCCAAAGTGTCTTCAGAAGTTGCTAATTTCTTAAGGTTACAAATTTTTACAAGAGAGCAGTGCTTTAAATATTTTGTTTGTTTGATAATGGTAACACCATTGGTAAAGGTAGTGTTATTGCTAAATTTGGACATTGTCAGCCATTATTATTTCCTATTTTAAAATTTTATTTATCTTTGATAGATTACTTAAATGTTGGGTTAAAATTTTCCTCAATAAATCAATATTTATATGTATTTTAAGTGGGTTTAACTTTGCTTTGAATATGTACAATTACCATTTCAACTTCAAGGTTAAAAAACTTTAAATACGATCTTAAGCTAGACTATTTCTCTAGGGTTACTAGAATACTAAATATGACACAACTTTTATATCAACAAGCTTTGGATAGAAATCTTGGAACTAAAACATCATATAAAATTATTTTATTTATTACTTATCTATTTGTTTATTTATTTATTTTGAGACAGAGTCTTGCTCTGTTGCCAGACTGGAGTGCAGTGGCACAATCTCAGCTCACTGCAACCTCCACCTCTCAGCTCACTGCAACCTCCACCTCCCAGGTTCAAGCCATTCTCCTGCCTCAGCCTCCTGAGTAGCTAGGACTACAGGCGCACCACCACGCCCAGCTAATTTTTATATTTTTAGTAGAGACAGGGTTCACCATGTTGGCCAGGATGGTCTCGATCTCTTGACTTTGTGATCTGCCTGCCTCATCTTCCCAAAGTGTTGGGATTACAGGCTTGAGCCACAGCGCCCAGCCAACATCATATAAAATTCTAAGTGTCTATATAAAAAATGAAAGCTATTTTGCCAAAAAGAATTATTCTACTTATGTATGTCTATGAACATATTAATAGAAATAATTATTCTATTTATATATGTCTTTGAACATATTAATATCGTAATCTAATTGATAATATTAAGTACTATATGTTTAAAATATTTTCTTTTTAGTAGCAATGTGCCGACCTATTCCCAAAGGCATTCATATCTCTTTAATACTAAAACAAGTACTTGTTAAAGCAGCAATAGTTGAAGCCAAATAAATATTCAAAACACGTTTGACAAATTTTGTTTTTCAGTCAAAAATTTACATATGTAAACAACACTCATGTTCATAGGAAAATAACATTTTCATTTAGAAGACACTTGTTAATGTAGATAAAAGTCTAAATTCATTTTCTAATATATCTGTGTGTAAAAAATGTTAAGGACATGGCATTTTCTATTTTTAAAAATGTAAGAGTGACTGCAGTGATTCCCTTCCCCATCTCCATTTTCCCATGGCTTCCAGATCTCAGGGATCACACCAGGTCAAACAGCCACTGCTGCTATCTTTAGGACTACAGTCTTAGAGGCCTTGAAGAACATCAGGTGTAAGCTTATCAGTTTAGATATAAAAAGAGAATTCCTTTGGGAGATTAATACTGAAGTAGATCACCCAGTTCCCCTTTTTCTCATTCCACTATTGGTTCATCATCCTCACACTATTTACTTATGCTCTCCTCATTTCCAAGGTCAACTCTTTATGTTTCCTTGGTGCAGGAAACTCATGTTTCCTTGGTGCAGGTCCAAAGTTTTATTGCCACCTTCCACAAGGTAGTAGAAAGTTTTTATTTCTTTACTATTCACATGACTGATGTAATTTCATGACCATGATGTCATATATAAACATAAGATGTAGCAAAAACCCCAAATTGCTTTAACAATGAGAATTCCAATAAAATGATGGAAATTCCAATAAAACGTATCTCTTACTGTACTTGTCATTATAATGCAATAAAAGTTACAGAGTGACATCAGGAAAGTTACAGGTACTTTTTTGGCTTATAATTAGTGAATGATTTCATTTTGACATATAACTTTACTTTTAACATGAAAAATACATCTTAAACTGTATTATTTTTATCTTTCATAAGTGTGATGTAATTCCATGTGCTACTGACACCAAGAGATTTCACATAAATTAGGTGATTCATCCAAAAATATATGATCCAGTCACATTAAAAAATGGAAATATATATTAAACTATATGTTATAAATGTTACTTTATTAAAATGCTAAATTAATTTTAGTTATTTTTATGTTCATTTTTTGTTGGCATGTATTTTATTACACAGGTTTCTGGTAACTGTCTTGTGGGTGTGGGGAGCATGGTATAATGTCAGAATCCAGCTCTGTCATTTCTTAGTGGTGTGTCATTGGGCAAATTCTTAACCTCTGAGCCTGGATAACAACATCTGGGTGTTTGTTCATTTGTTTGCTTGTTTAGAGGCAGGATCTTGTGCTGCTGCCCAGGCTGGAATGCAGTGGCACAATCATGGTTCACTGCAGCCTTGAAATCCTGGGCTCAGGTATTCCTCCTTTCTCAGCCTCCCAGGTAGCTGGGACTACAGGCAAGTGCCACCATGCCTGGCTAATTTTAAATTTTCTGCAGAGATGGAATCTCGCTGGTTTGCTCAGCCTGGTCTCAAACTCCTGGTCTCAACAAATCCTTCTGCCAGGGCTTCCCCAAAATGCTGGATTACAGGCATCAGCCACACTGGACCTGGCTGTAATTAATAATCTAATAACTATTCATAATGTTCAATTAATAGGTATTAAATAGGTACTTTAATATTATCATTATTATATTAGCAATAATGTAATCACATGAATATTCATAATCTGAGAGTTAATTAACAATTAGAAAATATATAAGTGAAATGTCAAACACCTGTAAAACAAAAAAATCTTCTGTATAATGAATTTACAAAGAACAAGATTATTTAGACAAGAGGGTGAAATATTTAAAATCAAATTCTGTACAAGCAAATTAATTTTGTTTAGTGCAGGATATCTGGTTCTTGTTGCAGAAACCATTCCACCAACAACAGAATAAAAACTGAAGAAACCAAATTTATTCTCCAAGATAATTCAGTTCTACTGAATATATATGGACACTTCAAACCAACTACAGAATGGTCTTATTAACATAGAATCCGTATTCTTTTTGTAATTTATTATTTTAAAACAATTTTTATTGATGCATAATCGATGTACATAGTTCCAGAGTACATGTGATAATTTAATCCACTCATATAATTTGTAAAGACCAAATCAGTGTACTTGGGACATCCATCACCTTAAATATTCGTCTTTTCCTTATGCTAGAAACATGCAAATTATACTCTTTAGCTATTTCAAAATGTACAATAGATGGCTGTAAACTATAGTTACCCTGGTGATTTCACAAACATTAGGTCTTATTTCCTCTTTCAAACCTTAAATTCATTCCCACTACTAAGCCTCTCTTCATCTCCCCCTGTACCCTATCCTTGTCGGCCTTTGGTAACCACCAAACTAACTTTCTATCTTCATGAAATCAATTTTTTTTAGTTCCCACATGTGAGTGAAAACATGCAATATTTGTCTTTCTGTGCTTGGCTTATTTCAGTAAATATAACAACCTGCAATTCCATTCATGTTGCTTCAAATGAAAAGATTTCATTTTTCATTATGATTGAATTATATTTCATTGTGTATGTATACCACGTTTTCTTTATACATTTATTCATTGATAGACATTTAGGTTCATTTCATATTTTGGCCATTGTGAGTAGTGTTGCAATAAACATGGAAGTACAGATATCTCTTTGATACATTGATTTCCTTTCTTTTGGATATGTACCCACTAGCAGGACTGCTGGATCATATGGTAGTTCTTGTTTTAGTTTCATGCGGAACCTCCATGCTGTTCTCCAGGGTGGTTGTACTAATATACATTCCCACTAACAGTGTACAAGAATTTATCTTTCTATCTTCTCCAGCATTCATTGTTTTCTATCTTTTTAGATGGAATGAGCTGATATCTCATTGTGATTTTGATCTGCATTTCTCTAATAAACATTTTTTCATATACCTGTTGATTATTTGTATATCTTCTTTTGATAAATGTCTATTCAGATCATTTGCCCATTTTTTTATTGAGTTATTTATTTTTTGCTATTGAGTTGTTTGAACTTCTTGGATATTTTGGTTATTAATCCCTTGTCAGATGGATAGTTTGCAAATATTTTTTTCCCATTCTGCGAGTTCGCTTTGTTGATGTTTCCTTTGCTGGGTAGAAGCTTTTTAGCTTAATACAATCCAATTTCTCTATTTTTACTTTGGTAATCTCTGCTTTTGATGTCTTACACAAAAATCTTTGCCCAGACCAATGTCTTAGAACATTTCCCCAATTATTTTTTTCTAGTACATCCATAGTTTCCAGTCTGAGATTTAAATCTTTCAATACATTTTGATTGGATTTTTGTGTATGGTAAGAGATAGGCATCTAGTTTTATTCTTCTGCAACATGGTTATGCAGTTTTCCCGGCACCATTTATTGAAAGAAACTGTCCTTTCCCTATTGTATGTTCTTGTTGCCTTTGTCAAAGATGAGTTGGTTATAAATGTATAGATATATATCTAGTTTGTTTTTTCTGTTTGATTGGTTTATGTGTCAGTTTTTACACCAGTGCCATGCTTATTTGGTTACTACAGGTTTGTATTATATTTTGAAGTCAGGTACAGTGATGCCTCCAGCTTTGTTATTTTTGCTTCTTATTCCTTTGGCTATTCAGGGTCTTTTGTTGTTCCATGTAAATATTACATCTTTTTGTCCATTTCTGTGAAGAATGTCATTGCTACCATAATAGAGATTTCATTGAATCTGGAAATTGTTTCGCGTAGTATTTGCATTTTAACAATAATAATTCTTTTAACCCATGAGCATGGAAAATCTTCTCAATTTTTGTGTCCTCTTCAATTTCTTTCATCAGTGTTTTATAATTAGCTTTCCTTATATAGATCTTTGACTTCTTTGGTTCAATGGATTTCTAGGTATTTATATTCTTTGTAGCTATTGCAATGGGATTGCTTTCTTGATTTCTTTTCAGGTTTTTTGCTATTGGCATATACAAATGCTACTGGTTTTTGCATGTTGATTTTGTATACTGCAACTTTACTAAGTTTGTTTAACAGTTTTAATAGTTTTTTTTGTGTGGAATCTTTAGGTTTTTTTAAGCATAAGATCCTGTGGTCTGCAAACAAGGCTAAGTTGACATATTTCTTTCCAATATGGATGCCCTTTGTTTCTTTCTCTTGCCTAATTACTCTGGTCAAGACTTCCAGTATTATGTTGAATAAAATTGGTGAAAGTGGGCATCTTTGTCTTGTTCCAGTCTTTAGAGGAAAGACTTTCCAATTTTTCCCCATTCAGTATAATATTAGCTGTGGTTTTGTCATATATTGCCTTTATTATTTTGAGATATGTTTCTTCCATACTCAATTTGATGAAGATTTTTATCATAAATTGTTGGTGAATTTCATCAAATGCTTTTCTGGCATCAATTGAAATAATCATATTGTTTTTGTTCTTGGTTCTGTTAATATGGTATACTATGTTCATTTGTTTGTGTATGTTGAACCATCCTTGCATGTCTGGAATGAATCCCTCTTGATCATGGTGAATGATCTTTTTAATATGTTGTAAAATTTGGTTTGCTAGTATTTTGTTGAGAATTTTTGCATCTATGTTCACCAGTGATATTGGCCTGTAGTTTTATTATATGTGTGTGTGTGTCCTTGTCTGGTTTTGGTGTCAGGGTAATGTTGGCCTCGTTGAATGAGTTTGGAAGTATTCCCTCTTCTTCAGTATTTTGGAAGAATTTGAGTAGAACTGGCATTAGTTCATTTTTATATGTTTTGTAAAATTTAGCAGTGAAGTCATCAAGTCTCAGACTTTTCTTTAGAATGGAAGACTTATTTTTACTGTAGCTTGGATATTGTTACTCCTTATTGTTTGTTGAAGTTTTCTATTTCTTTACTGTTCAATCTTGGTAGGTTGTGTGTTTCCAGGAATTTACCCGTTTCTTCTAAGTTTAAAATTTATTGACATATAAGTGTTCATAATAGTCTCTAATGATTCTTTATATTCCTGTAGTCTCAGTGGTTATGCTTCCTTTTTCATTTTTGATATTATTTATTTGATCTTCTTTTTTTCTAAGTTAGTCCAGTTTAAATGTTTGCCAATTTTATTTGTATTTTCTAAAAAACAAACTTTTCATTTCATTGATCATGTATCTTCTTTTTGGTATCAATTTTACTTATTTCTGCTCTGATCTGTATTATTTCTCTCCTTTTACTAATTCTGAGTTTGGTTTGTTCTTGCTTTTCTAGTTCTTTCAGGTGCATTTGAAGTCTTTCTCCTTTTTTGATATAAGCATTTATTGCTATATACTTCCCTCTTAGTACTGCTCTTGCTGTATCCCATAGATTTTGGCATGTTCTATTTCTATTTTCATTTGTTTCAAGAAATTGTTTAATTTTATTTTTGTAGTTATTCATAGTTTCTTCATTGATCCATTGGTTATTTAGAAACATATTGTTCAATTTCCATGTTTTTGTGTTTTTTCTGAGGATCCTTTCATATACTGATTTCCAGTACTATTCCATTGTGGTCAGAAAAGATAACTGATATGATTTTTACTTTTTTGAAGTTGTTCAGACATGTGTTATGGCATAAGACATGGTCTAACCTTGAGAATATTCCATATGCTGATGAAAGGAATGTGGGCAAAATGTTCTGTAAATGTCAGTTGGGGCTAGTTTGTAGTTTAACTTCAGTATATATTAGGTCTAGTGTGTAGTTTGATCTTTCTTTCTTGATTTTCTGTCTATATGATCTGTTTATTACTGAGAGTGGGGTGTTAAAATTCCTTCCTATTATTACATTACAGTCTACCTTTCCCATTAGATCTATTAAATGTTTGTTTTATATACTTGGAAGCATTGGTGTTGGGTACATAAATATTTATAATGTAATAGCTTGCTGAATTGACCCCTTTATTATTATTTAGTGACCTTTTTATCTTTTCTTACAGTGTTTGACTTATAGTCTATTTCCTCTGATGTAAGTATAGTTACTTCTGCTCTATTTTGATTTCTAGTTGCATGGAATATCTTTTACCACCCTTTCACTTTCAGTCTACATGTGTCTTTACAGGTGAAGTGGGTTTCATGTAGGCAACATGTAGTTGGGTCTTATTTCTTTATCCGTTCAGCCACTCTATGTCTTTCTATTGGAGAACTAAGTCCATTTACATTCAGTGTTATTATTGATAAGTTATGAATTACTTACTGCCATTCTGTTATTTGTTTTCTGGTAATTCTGTAACTCTTCCCTTTTTTTTTTACTGTCTTTGATTGCAGTTAAGTGATTTTCTCTGGTAGTACGTTTTAATTAATTGCTTTTTATTTGTAGTGAATCTATTATAGGTTTTTGCACTGTGATTACCATGAGACTTACAAAAATACCATATAAAAAGTTATTTTAAAGAAATGACAATTTACATCAGATCACAAAGAAATTAATAAAAACAAAGTAAAAACTTTAAATTCAACACATTAATTCTATTCCCCTTATGTTTTGACTTTCAGTTGTCTCAATTACATATTTTTATATTACTACCACTTAACAGGTTGTTGTAGCTGTTATTATTTTTGATAGATTTGTCTTTTTGTCTTTGCATTAGAGTTATGAGTCAATTACAAACCACAATTACAGTATTAGAATGTTCTGGATTTGTCTGTATATTTAACTTTACTCATGAGTTTTATACCTTCAAACTCTTGTAAGACAGGTCTGGTGGTGATGTATTTTCTCAGTGTTGATTTGTCTGGGAAAGATGATCTCTCCTTCGTATTTGAAGGATAACTTTGCTGGATAGAGTATTCTTGTATGGCAGGGTTTTTTTTTTTTTCTTTCAGCAGTTTGAAAATGTTGTTACACTCCCTGCTGGCTTGTATGGTTTCCACTGAGAAGTTTGTTGCCAGATGAATTAGAGCTTCTTTATATGTTATTTGCTTCTTTTTTCTTGCTGCTTCTAAGATTCTTTTTTTGTCCTTGACTTTTGAGAGTTTGATGATTATACAACTTGGGGTAGTCTTATTTGCATCAAATCTGTTTGGGGTTCTCTGATCTTGTACCTAGATATTTTTATCTTTCTCAAGTTTTGAAAATTTGTCTATTGTTCTTTAAACTTTCTATCTTTTGCTCTTCCTCAACTCTCTCTTGAACATCAATAATTATCACATTTGTTCTTTTGCAGTAATTTTCTACATCTTGTAGATGGTCTTTGTTCCTTTTCATTCTTTTCTTTTCTCCTCTGACTGTGTATTTTTAAGCATCTGTCTTTGAGTTTACTAATTTATTCCTGTGCTTGACTCATTCTGCTGTTGAGAGCCTCTAATGAATTTCCTAGTTTAGCAAATGTTTATTAGTTCCAAAATGTCTGTTTGATTTTTAAAATTTCAATCTCTTTGTTACATATTTCTGATAAATATCTGAATTGCTTTTCTGTGTTATCTTGGAGAACGCTGAGTTTCCTTAAAACTGCTGTTTTGAATTTTTGGTCGGAGATCTCACATATCACACTCTTGTTAAGTCAGTTGCTGCTTCCTTGTTTTTTCTGTTTGCAGAGGTCATGGTTTCCTGTTGTTTCCTGTGGATATATGTCTATGTCTTTGCATTGAAGGATTAGTTATTTGTTCCAGCCTTCTCTCTCTGACTTCTTTTGGTTTTAATTGGATGTATTTGCTTAGAGATTCTTTACTACTAGGTCACTCACCTCTTTTTGGCTCTAGATGGTGCCTTAAGCCTGGGTTCAACTTAACTCTAGTAAATGATGAGAATTCTGCCTGTCCTGAATGGGGGAGGTCTCAAAGGAGATATCTTATTACCGTGGGAAGCCTGGCTAGGGATTCATGCCCAGGGGACCTATGGAATGTACCTCGTGTGGTGTGATGCTGCTGAAAAGCCACTCTGATTTGGCATCTCCTTTGGCTACTCCAAACTCTCCTTTGGAAACTCCCAGCAGAGTTTCCACGGCTGGGAACAGTAGTCCTGCCTCCCTCCTTTGTCTCTGCCTGTCCTTGGGGATATCTTTCCCTTCCAGCCCTCACAATGCTTCTCAACGGTTATGGCTGGAACAGGTCTCCTGCCAGGGAATCCAAGATGGTGGGGAAGCTGGTTGTCCACTTTGAGCTCACTTTTTTCAGTGTAGAAACCATAAGCTAAGGGAAATTTTCCAGATACTTTGTGCCAGGCTGAATGAGGGAAGGCATGTTGTGGATGTGGAAGTCTAATTATCTTACCATCGCCTCAGTTTTTCACTTCTCTGTGGCCCCAGGATCTGTCTCATCGTCATATTTTAGTTCTAGGATATTACTGGTGCTAATCTTGATGGTGTATATTTGGTTTTCATTTTCTGTATGGAGGGAAAGGAAAGACAACTTGCCTCCAAGCTTACATTTTGAAACTAGACATCCCTATCATTATTTTTAAGTACAAATCTGAATCAATTTTAGATCACAGTAGCATTTATAACATACATATTTTTTAAAATTTCCCTCTAAAAACTTTTAGGGTCTTCAATTATTTTCAAGGATTACAATTCTCTTGCTCAGATATTCTCCCAGAATATAGGACCAGAGTTGACATATATTGTACTATTTCCAAAGATACTTCAGTAAGTTCTCACGCCTCTTGTCTAAAACCACACAGAGATAATGAGTTAAACTGACTTTACATATCAGTTTCACTTATATGTAGAATCTAAAAACAGTGTCAAAGTCATAGAAGCAGAGAGCTGACAGGAGCTGGGGAGCAAGGGAAAGAAAGACATGTAGGTCAAAGGGTACCAACTTTCAGTTATCAGATGAATAAGTTCTGTGATCTAATGTACAGAATGCTGATTGCAATTAACAATACAGTATTGTTTACTTGAAATTTGCAAAGAGAATAGATCCTAAGTGTCTGTATCTCTCTCTCTCTCTCTCTCTCTCTCACACACACACACACACACACATATAATGATAACAAAGTGTGGTGACAGGTGTATTAATTAATTTGTGGAAATCTTTTCAAAATGTATATATATATAAAATCATTGTGTTATATATCCTAAATATATACAATGTTTTGTCTATTATATCTCAATAAATTTTGGGAAAAATAATAAAAGATGTTTTTAAGAAATGGTTTAAGATGTTTCCACAGCACACACAAAAATGAAAGAGGTTTACACATTCACTCATTCATTCATCCATGTTTTGACTCAATCAACAAAGATTAATAAAGCACCTACCACATCAAGCCTCAAGGAACTGGATGAAGAAGGATTGTTTCCTCCTCTCCATAAGACCACTGGAGTACTCCTCTCACAACTCTACCAGCCTGAGTGAAGAAGGTTCAAAGAAAGCAGAGTTTTAAAAACCACAATTAAAAGAACATAATTTTATATAAAACCTTATCAAATACTTCATTTTAGCAAGCAAAAATATTTGTATGAATAGCATTCTAAAATTAATATTCAAATTTAGCATTATTTTAATACAAGTCTCCTGAATTTACAGTAATATTTTTAAAAGGAACCAATCACCTGAAGCTCAATTTCCTGTGATAGATCATGAGAACTACCACATAGTTCTTAACTTGTTTACTTTGATTACCCCAACAGACCAACAGAACCTGAAAATCTATCAAGGTGAACCACAGAACCTTCTCATTTTGTACTTAGAGGTTTTGTCCAAGGTATTTCCACTAAGAACAAGGACCTGAAGTCATCTAAAGCTAAAAGAAGAAATGGAGTCTTAAAATCTCAAGGATGCTCTTTCCAGCTTCATTATCTGTTATATGGTCTTAGGCAAGCCATTCAACTTATTAGAACTTTGAATGAGTCCATTCACATACTTCTATGAAGAAATCTCTGAGACCAGGTAATTATAAAGAAAAGAGGTTTAATTGGCTAATGATTGTGCAGGCTGTACAGGAAGCATCACTGGGAAAGCCTCAGGAAACTTACAATCATGGCAGAAGGCAATAGGGAAGCAGGCACACCTTCACACGGCCAGAGCAGGAGAAAGAGAAGGGAAGGTATTACACTCTTTTAAACAACCAAATCTCATGATAACTCACTATCAGGAAAACAGCACCAAAGGGGAAATTTACCCTCATGATCCAATATACCTTCCACCAGGCCCTACCTCCAACATTGGGGATTACAATTTGACATGTGATTTGGGTAGGGACAGAGACCTAAATCACATGAAAATTCTATTCACTTAAAAAAAATCAAGACAATAATTATGTTGTTGGTTTAGAGGTAATTAATTGACAAATGCATGGAAAAGGATTTGGTCAATATTTGCTGTCAGTTATTATTATACAGACCACCACTGTAAATGTTCTAAGAAAAATAGTTTTCATCTTCTTTTCCATTTCTTTCACAACATGTTTCCCTCTCTATTAGAAAAAAAAAAATCACATAAATACATCTTGTTACTTAAGACAGAATTTCAAGTCACTGGGTTGTCACTAAAAGAAGACATGATTTTAACAATTGCTTCTTTATCTTAAGTGATATGTGATTGATCTTTCTGGACATAAAAGACCACAATAACAACAGGAGCCATTTCCCAAAGTCCCTTAGGAGCCCATTCAGTGGCTGCCCCAGAGGAGTTGTCATTTGTGGGTCCATGTCACAGCTGAGATGGCATTAGATGATCTCCAGAGACTGACAGGTTAGGAAGGCAAATTATCCCCATCGTGAGAGCGGGTAGAAATTTCTATACTCTTTGACAGTAGCTGTAGGAGGAGCTCCAGCCTGTCAGATCCCAAGGCTATGGAGAGCTCACAACACTAGGGTCCAATTGTGAGGGAGCTGTCTGGCCCCTTCACAGGACGATCAGGAGAAAGAGAAATCTCATCTGAATTTGCCACAGTTTGAGCCAGATCAGATGTCTGGGGAGCACTGATTGGCAGGGAGGAATATAGGACATCATGACACATATGAAAGCATGAAGACCAAACGATGTATCCTTAAGACTTGAGATCAGGCAATGCCTGATCTTTCCCAGGCTTACTAGGGATGGTGTTTTGATGATTGGCATACATGATTAGTCTTGACATATGTAAGAGAAAGGGTGATGCTCCAATGTACCATTCATGTGTCACAACTTGCTTTTTTGTTGTTTAGAATAGGAAGACCAGAGTGAAGGATGCTCCTGGAGGGGTGATGGAGAGCTTAGGAGCCTACAGAAGCAAACCAGTCATTCTTCCCTGGGTATTTTGCTGGGCAGAGTTCTTGAGTGTCTGTTTATCACATACATAATCTTGAATTACTAGAGTTAGCTTATAACCTCTGCAAAGGCAGGGGTTGTGAATTCTTCATCTTGACCACCTACCTTTCTGACATTCAGTTCTTCACTCAAAACCCGTCACCTTGAGTAGCGGCTCAGCATGTGTAGTGACTGATATTCAATTTAAATTAAGTCACAATAGTTCTTGTTTTAATTGGTTACATGAGAGCATAATCCTAGTCATAATAATAGGCTGCCAAAGGATCTGCTGCTCCTATCATGATGGGGAAGCTGCCAGCAACCTGATGGATACAGAAAGTGCACTAAGCCTGCCAGCCAGAAGACTGAGAACCGAGGACAAATGACTATGCTGGTTTGCTGTGATTTGTACTCGCAACACGGATGCTCCATGCCCTTTCTTCCACTTACTCCATTCCGATTTCACTTCTTATAAACTTACATCACATCAGCAACATTACTCAAAGTGAATCCAGGTAAAGAATTTTTATCTTTTTAGCTTTTGCAGTATAGGAAGACACACTGGAAAGTCACTGGAACAGATATTGAGCAAGCCAATTCACAGCATCTGATGCTGCCCTCTCAATATCTGGCACTGTGTTAATTTCTGACTTACTATTGTCTGTCTTCCACTAATGGGACATAAGCTCCAAGAAGACAAAGATGGTTTTAGTTTTGTTCACTTTTGTGTCCATATACCTAGAACAGTGTCTGACACTCATTAGCCACTCATTACATACTTATGAATGAAGAGTGAATGGAGCAGCGCATTAATGAACATGCAACCATACTCCAGGAGAATGAAGGGAAAAGTGTTGTCTTTGGAACAAAGCTTTGCTCCAGTTAAGGCAGTAACTTTGAGAAGCACACTAAGCTTCAGTTCCTCGTCTATGAATACATAGTATCTAACTCATAGTGTATTATTGGGAAATGAATGAAATAATGTTTATGAACCGCTGACATGGTCTCTGTTCTATATCCATCCCATCCCACTTCTGTTCCTGAACCTTCACCCCGGAAAAAAATAAAAGAGGCAATGGAGCTTGAGATAAATACATGTGTGCAGGATCCTTATTGAGAAGTGACTTCCAAGAGCAGGAGAGAAGGATGGAGAGTGGCACACATGAAGGATTCAACATAGTTTCCATGCTGAACTGCTCATGGTCGTTCTGGTCCTCCATGCTATCTAATCCATTTACTACCCAATGACATTCACAGTGGTGGCCAACTGCAGCCTCTGCAAGAAAAAAATTTTTAATGTGTTAATAGAATAAGTAGTAGTCCTTGTTGAGCTGGTGTTGTGGACATAATTAATGTTCATCATTTCCCTCTTTTATTACACATTCTAGATTTTATTCACCTTCCATTAGCATGTGGTTCATCTTGGTAGCTTGACTGATATGGAAATACGACCTGTATGTAAACTGATGTTTACATAACACTTCAAACAGCAACTGCAGAAAATATATTGTTTTCAAATGTGCATAATATACTTACCAAGGTTGACCATTTACTGGGTTGTAAAATAAGTTTCAATACTCTTAAAATGATTGAGATCACACAGAGTAGGCCCTTTGACCCCTGGAATTGAATTAGAAATGTATAACACTAAAATATCTAAAAAGACCATAAATACCAGAAATTGAATAAATACTGCATGTCTGCATAATCCATGGGTCCAAGAAGAAATCAAAAGGAAAATTAGAAATGATTTCAAACTGAATGAAAATGAAAATACCTATTAAAATTTTGGAAATATAACTAAAACAGTACCTAGGAAAAAATTTATAGCTTTAGGAATTTATTAGCAAGGAAGAAAAGTCTAAAATCATGTTCCATTTTGAAAAAGCTACAAAAAGAACAAACTAAACACAAATCAAAAACAAGGATAAACAAAACTTATGAAAGGAAAAAAAAAATAGAAAACAGGCAAACAACAGAAGAAGCAAAGGCAAAATTACTGTTGGTTGCCAAAACTATGGCCTAGCTCAAAGCTTAACCTTCCCAATGTACCTCTTCCCAATCCACCTCAGATGGGAGTCTTAGTGATTTTTCTGGTACTGCCTGTCACAGGGGATCACCTTCCACCACCCACCTGCATTGGGGCCCCTATCGCTGTCTGACCAGCATACAACTTCAGCACCAGCATTTCATCATGAGGGTCTATTTTCTAAGGACATGTCCAGTACAATTATCTTAACCTGTTTCCTCCAAAAGCAGAGCCTAAGACAAAAGCTTGGTTTCAGATGTTTTTTTGAGAAGAGACTCCAAGAAGGAACAAAAAACAGGGATGTGACCCAGGGAAGAATGGACAAGTAATACAAGGCTAAGTTCTTGAATTTCCCAGGCAATTACTAAGCATGAGTTCTCTTAAGGATCATCAGTTCTCCTTTCTGTGGGCTCTAAGATACCCTCTGGAATGTGTCTCTGAGCCGAGCATTTGTGCATCAGCTTTCAAGACCCCCTGGTCAACTTGGTGGTGCAGGTGTCACTTGCTCACACTGTGCATGTGTGAGTGCAGAGTGAGGTAACAGGGCTGTGTCATGCTGCAAGGTTAGAGAGGGTTAGAGAAGCCCCTGGGCAGGATGCGTTCCTGTAGCAGTGGTTGTAGTAAGAGATGGGCTGAGAAGATTTGAAGGCATGTGCAAATGTGTCCTAACACAGATGCTTACCACTCTGCCTAAGACTATTAATACTTACTAGAAATTTGTATGGAAATTTAGGCAACACTGTTAAAGTATGGGCCTGTACATACATATTCTTGGGTGTAGACTGATGAGGGTAGATGAGAAGGCATGCTTGTAACCAATTTTATTTGTTATAGCAACAGCTCACTAGAACCCTCAAAGGGGTTTCACTCCCATTGCCCAGGCTGGAATGCAGTGGAGCCATCACAGCTCACTTCGGCGTTAACTTCCCAGGCTTAAAAAGATGCTCCCACTCCAATCTCCTGAGTAGCTGGGGCTACAGCCACACACCACCACAACCGGCTAATTTTTTTTGTATTTTTAGTAAAGATGGGGTTTCATCATGTTGCCAGGCTAGTGGCCTCAAGCAGTCCGCCCACTTCAGCCTCCCAAAATACTGGGATAACAAGTATGAATGACTGCATGTGGCCAGCTCATATATTTTTTAAAACTCCCCATGATAATGGAAATTTTATAATTTTAAAATTCTTGCAGAACATATGAAATTGCAACTTATTTTTAATAATGAATTTAGCTGATTATACAAACTTTCAATGACTCCATAATGTTTCCAAGAGTCAAAGTATTTTTGTCATTCTCCTTTTTCTCACTCATGATAAGACCAATATCCCTGGCGGATCAACCCCTTGCTTGTTTGTAGTCTCTAGCACAGCAAACACAACCTCATCGCTGTCACCTGTCAATATCCATTTAGCTCCTCATTATGTTGAATCTCTGGATTCCTAAGGCTTCAAAGAAAGAATATGTACATCTATTAAACACCTACTATCTGTGAAGCACTATGCTAGGCATTCTTACATACCTAAAATATATGTCTACAAATAGTTTGTTTAATCTCTGCATCAACCCTGGAAGTAGATATATTCCTCATTTCGCAAATGAGGAAAAAAGAGGTTCAAAGAAATTATAAGTTATACAAATTCACATGTTAAATTTAGACTGAGATTTAGACTCCCTGGATGCTGCTCTTTCCTCTATATCCTTATGAACTCTTATAGCTCGAGTGCCTAAAAAGGTGCTATATTAATCATGCCTCTTTATTCTGTTTTTTGGTGATGCTTTGACATCTTGGGGCCTTGATGACCTTAAAGGGAGTGCCCTTCCCAGGGCTACCTAACTCCTAAAGATAACAAAGAGACTCACCTGTGAGCATGCCTTTCAAATGCAAACCAACGAATGCAGACCCAGAACCCCAACCACATCCTTTGTCAGACTCATACTCTAGGCCACTGTTTCCTAGGGACAGCTCCTCCACCCCAGAGCCCATTGAAATTATTCCAACTAGCCAATGCTAAACCTGCTTACTCTGCCCTGCTGTTTTCTTCCTGCAGGAACCACAATAGAGACTCTTGACCACTTTCCCTTCCACTCTGCTTCCTGACCAACCCTGCTGCTTCTCTGTGTGCCACCCGCCCCCCACTCCCCATGGTGTGGTGTGTACCCTGCTCTCCAGATCTGTGAGAATAACAAACTGTCTTTTCAATGGTGTCATCTGTTGACTTTATCATACCTGATTAGTAATAGAGCCCTTCTTTTAAAATAGGTGCTGGCAGATGGAAGGCAGGCAATCAAGGCTTGTTGAGATGAAATAATAGAAAACAATGGATAAGAAACAATAAAAAAGCAAAACCTTATCTACTATTAGTACATCGTATACATAGATACACATAGAGCTGGGTATGGTGGCTCATGCCTGTAATCCCAGCACTTTGGAAGGCCAAGGTGAGTAGATCACCTGAGGTCAGGAGTTCGAGACCAGCCTGGACAACATGGAGAAACCCCATCTCTACTAAAAATACAAAAATTAGCCAGGTGTGGTGGCAGGCGCCTCTAATCCCAGCTACTCTGGAGGCTGAGGCAGGAGAATCACTTGAACCCCAGGGGGTGGAGGTTGCAGTGAGCCAAGATCATTCCACTTCACTCCAGCCTGGGCAAAAGAGTGAAACTCCATCTAAAAAAAAAATGACGCACATAGTATAGATAAATAAGTGTGTATGATCAAATAGACCACCATGATAAAATCCATCAATTTTACAGCCCAGCAATTCCATGTTTGATTTTACAGAAATTTCACATTTCCTCATTTATAGTGTGATATAGAGTATAGGATTATCCATTCTCTCCACTGCGCCATGTTTGGGCTCTGCATGTACTCTCCTCTAGAAGTCTTCTGCTCTGCTGCTCGATGCTTGCTGTAATGGATGGCTAGGATGCTGACAATTCTGCTACCAATTCTGGAATCTACCTTAGTGATTTTAGAAACAATGGAAAAAGCTGATATTATATTCAGTGCTGAAAATGCAGATTTTCAATTTATTCTTTTCCTCTTAAAAATCATTGGCAACTTGAACACATCAGTTGCTCAGGATATTATTTCTATGTAATCTGAAGCTATTTAGAGGCAGCTTCTACATAAGATATTAGCCAATCCACATGCAAGAGTGGAATTCTTTCTTATCAGTTAAAATAAAAGAGGCTATTTTATAGATTATTCTTTGGTCTCATAGATTGGGTTAAACCATTTAGAATGAAAAATTTATGAAGTTGAATAGAAAAATAACATTTGTCTAATGGATATAATTTCCTATTTCAATCAACCATTTTTCAAACTCCTACTATGTGGAGAGAATTGTTACATGCTCTACACAGTTTTACGGAGCTCAAGCAAATTTGGTGCAATGTCTCTGAGGAAAAAAATTCTTCCGTTGGAAAACGTGCATTTCATTCAGAGACTTGACAAGAAAGCTGCAGACAGAAAGTCACCTGTTTTAACCTGCAATATAAAATAGTGGTTTCTTCTTTCTTATTTGTTTATGGCTTGTTTGACTTGTATTGAAAGATTAACCATAGTCCGCATTTAGAAATTTTCTTAGATAAAAAAGTTTTCCAATATAGCAACTAATGAAATGCTCAGTGGGATCAGAGCTGCATTCTGGCTCCACAATTGAGGGGATAATGTGTGCCACTCGCCTAAGTACTGTATTAGTCAAATGCCTAGAAACCTGTTCACCTCCATTCCTGACTTGAAAATTACAGAATTATGCTCCCTGCAGGTTCATTTATACACAATTAAACACAATGCGTGTAATTTTCTAAGTGCAGTAATTGGTGTTTCACCATTTTTTTAGTAGCAAAGTTGACTTGAATAAAAGGCTACTGAGATGTTTTAGGTTTCCACTGAGCTTGGCTTGTATACATTTTAGAGACAGATGTGTTTAAATTCAGTTAAAATAGGCAGGAAAAAGGGGTATAGGACTGAATACCCTACTTTAAACCTAAAACAAAATATGCATGAATGTAGGGTCTGAAGTAAGGGAGAAGGCTGGAAACATTTGGTTTTACACTTTTGACCATTACATTCCAAATAAAGAATTATTTTTCAAAGATGAGGAAAATTCCCCTCACATTAAAAAAAATTGCAATGTTTCCCAAGCAAATAGAAATCCTCATTTTATGTTGCTATCCTTCGGTAAATTAACAACTGTAGTATCATTCATGTGCACAATCCATTTACCTTTTCAGCATATGGATCATTTGTTCATCTCAAAGGAATTTCTGAGATTGGAAAAAGCTGAATGTGTATGTAGAAGAAAATAACAATTTGTACCAAAGAGAGTATCAAGAGTTCAGCTTATAACTTCACAAAAGCTTGTAGATAAATATGACTTCAACTGACTTGTCATGCTTGCTATTAAAATAACTGGATAGTCCTCATCTCAATGAGATCGCATTTCCCAAACCATCTGGTCCACTGTGAATGGTGTTGCATAGAGGCTCACTTCCCATAAGCAACAAAAACAATGATCAGAGACAAGTTATTTCTATTTGTTTAAATGCATTCTATAAGGTATATTCTTTCTGGCCTTACTTTTTCTTTTTCTGCAGATGAAACATTAACACCAGTAAAACATTGTCGTTTTAGGAGATGGATGTTTAAATAAATGCAACAAAAGCCAGCTAAAATGGTATTGTATATCCCTTAAATGGTGTTGCATCTCTCCTAATTCCTTTGTAGATAGACAGTGAATTAAAAACAAAGAATAAGATAAACATTCTTATATCTTTTTTTTGGTTCAAGAGGAGGACTGTAAGGAAAAGGACATGTATGTATATGCACAGATGCACACATATGCACACACATGCACAAAATGATACAGATTCAGAATGTTTCATTGTGGCTCCTCTTCACTGAGAGACAGTGTCCTTTAAATGCATTCTGGGAAATAGTTTTCTGTATCAATCCAGAATATCTGAGTGCAGAAATTGAGGATAGGGGATTGGCAGAGAAAATAGTCACAAGGGCAGTAGTCTTGGTTCCAGAAACCTAGAAACACATTAACTGTCATAGGTCACACAAACATTTCTGAAACACCAACCTCAGGGATTTTAGAGCAAACCAGCTTCTACCCCAAGACAAGGTAAAGCTGAGTGCTGACTTTATGCTCTCTCAGTAAGCATCCCACCATGGATGTTCCTGTTCTCAATCATTCAGAGGACTCTTTGTCACCTACAGTCTGTGGCACATTCAGCACAGATTGAAGTGAGTTCCCCTTGGGTTCAATGTGCCTGGAGACTGAAAAAAAAAGCCTTTCTATTTTCAGTGCCCTTTGTAGTCCAAAGGCTTAGCTATAAACCAGCCAATGAAACTTAATTACATAATAGAGGTTTACATGGATGTGGCAGCGCTGCTTTTGAACAAGAGTGGGTTTGACTTTTAGCTGTATATAAATATTTTTACTACTAGATTAATTGTGACCAAGCAGCCTCATCCCTAAATTCCTGGCCACCATATGCAAGAGACAGGACTACACTCAGCTGTCCACTAAGAGTAAGCACTGCTGAAGGTCTCCAGGAAATAGAACATGTGCCCTCTGGGACCTGCTGGCAGAAATCCTTTCTTCCCAGTGTGTACCCAATTAACTCTCAACACCTCACTACCCTTTTCTGCAAGAGTAGAAGCTGCATGGAGGAAGTAGGATCTGTAACCCTTTTTTTCTTTGTCTAGAACCCTCGTCTTTCATGGCCACTGGACTCTGGGGAAGGAGAGCTAACATCAAAGCTGCTTTACATCTTGTCTATATCTGCTAAGACTATGTCTCTAGGTGAAGACCATCCATTTATGAGGAAGCAAACTATCCATCAAACAATTTTTCCATTCTTGAAACTTTATTATCATTCCTAAATCAGATGAATTAAAATGGGATGGTAGCGGCTGCTCTTACACACATCAATTGTTTGTTCAGTCAGAGGTGTGGAAGTTGTTGAATCACATCCTCGCACATCACCTGAATAGGCAGGACCAGGAGCAGCCTGCCTCACCACACCTTGTCCTTCTGTCTTCTAATCTCACCCAAGTTTGTGCTGTGAGAAAGGGACATCTCCTTGTTGGCCCTAGGTTCACTCCCTCATTTGCTCATGTTTTTCAGAATTGTTATACAAAAACGAGAGTTTATTTTCACTGTGCTATGTATTCTTAAGCATATTTAAACATTTTTCTTGCTTAGTAAGAAGTTGAATGCTAGAAGTCAAGAAGGCAATGATGATCTAAGACAAGTTATTTCTATTTTATTTTCCTTAAAAAGGCATTCTATAAAGTGTATTCTTTCTGGCCTTTTTCTTTTTTCTGCAGGTGAGACATTAACACCAATACAACATTCTCCTTTCAGGAGATGTATGTCTAAATAAGTGTGATAAAAGCCAGTTGAGAGAGTCCACCCATTCATCTCTAAATGATTGCACGCAGGAATTCTTACTCTTGTTTCCATTCCCTGCAGAACCTATTGCAGAGTTTGGCACAGAACTAGTCCTAAATAGCAGTTTTAGTTTTATTTCTATTTTAAAACTTGTGTCAAAGTATTATGCTAGTGCAATGGCACCAACCTGCATTTTATAAACCTCAGGAGCTTTCCAATTACCTCAAGGGATACCATAATCTCAAAATTTTCTCATAAAAAGATTATTTTTAATTCATTTGTGAAGTTAAAAACTGTGATTTTACATGATACCTTTAGATTGGAAAAATACTGCTGAAATTTTCTAAATGCTTTGGGATGTTTGTTTGACTATTCTGAGATAGTCATACAAAATTTAAAAACAATGAAAATTTTCATAGGCCATGTATTCTAGCAGATTATGATATGTGAAATAAGAACGCTTATAACTGTTCCTGATAGTAATCCTGACACATATGTGCATGATCTTCCGTTGTCACCAATTGTCAGTCAACTCATTGACACTGACTCAACTGACATTGACTCATTGGTACTGGCTTCTAATATACTACTTTAAAAGTCACTGTCATTATTTTGTAATATCTTGTGTTATTTCACACACTTCTTGTAAAAAGTTGTTGTTTGAAATACTGAATTCCAGTTGAATATTTCTGTTTCAGGGAAAATTTGCTAGTAAGAATCTGTAGTCACAACTAAAACATAATATTGAAAAAAAGAAGCTGACATCTGTCATATGTCATTCAACAACTGTATGCCACACCAGTAAAAAGAAATGAATGCATGCATGCATGAATGAATGAATCCAACAAATGCCCCAGATTACAACTTTACTAAAACTGAATTAACAACTTCAGAGTGAAGTGTTTGAAATAAGTGACTGTTTATATTCCTGGTTATACAGTCTATCAGATAACGGCATATGTGTGTGTGTGTGTGTGTGTGTGTGTGTGTGTGTGTGTGTGTAGTGGCTTAATACCAGTGAACTGTTCTCTGTCTTCTTAAGCAGCTACTACGTGACTTCTCCAGAGGATAACAATTAGGAATCCTGCTAATACAAGTCTGAAAATGTTTAGTACAAAACAACCATTTTTCTGGCCCCAAAAATAACAGTGAAGTGATGAACTCTATGAGCTTTTTTTCTCACAGACGGCAATATGTCTGCATCATAGGGATATACGTATACCTAAAAAGGTATAAACTGAGCAAAGTCCAAGGGCATTTAACTTACTGTCTGTTGAAATGCAAGGTTAATTGCTACCAGACTTTTTAAATGGATATATAACAAAACTCTTCTGGGACCTAGCTCAATTCAGCAGCATTACAGTGTTGTCTTTTTTTGTTTGTTTGTTTTGTTTTCCTTTGAGACAGAGTCTCATTCTGTCACCCAGGCTGGAAGGCAGTGGCGTGATCTCAGCTCACTGCAACCTGTGCCTCCCAGGTTCAAGCAATTCTCCTGCCTCAGCCTCCTGTCTTTTGTTTTTTAATACTCTCCCACTGTGTCTAGAAAACGAATACCACCCAATTATTAACCATCTACCCAATTATCCTAAGGAATCATTCGCATCTCAGAAACAGTAATGTAATATTGAAAAAACAAAAAGTGATGAACCGTGACTTCTTGTCCAACTCAATGGATCGTACAATCTTTAAAATCAAGCTTTCCAATCTGCAGATTAACTTTGCCTGACACATTAAGTCAAGTTATACCGTACACAGCTTGATTACTAGATGTAATCCAAACCAGGCCTGCTGTTTTGGACTAGAATTTTCCAGCCAGAGTAAGCACCATTATTGCCTACTCTTGTTTTTCCTGGTTTTCATCTGATTTACAGGGTAGGAAAACAAATGTTGTAAGCAAGAGAGGGCAAAGTAGGTTAAATAGGAACTTGCCAGAGAGCTGGCCTCATTTTTGTCTTACCTTCTCTATATCACAAATACACCCCTGGGAGCAGGCATCAATGGTATGCAAATCTAATTGCAAAAGTAATAAACAGAAACAACATGGACGTTTCTCTCGTAGTTAACCCTGTTAAAGTCGTACTGGAAGTTGTCTAAATGTCTAATCTCTCATTGAATCAATAGTAACACATTTTAGACGGAGGAAAGGGTAAGAGAGCACAGGGAAAGAGTTATGGGAGAATGCCATTTCCAGATTCCCATGTCGTGCCCAGAAGACTTTATTAATATATGCTGCATTGAAAAGTGGCACCCTAAACAATACAGTCTAAAGCATAAGGTATTTCTTGCACCAGTTTAGACTCCAATTTCATCCATTTAAATGTTTCCATCAAAATCAAGTGGCTATTGGCTTGCTCATTTGCAAAAAAAAAAAAAAAAAAGGAGGGCAAGGCCTGGCACAGTGGCTAACGCCTGTAATCCCAACATTTTGGGATTAGGAGGCCGAGGTGGGTGGGTCACCTGAGGTCAGGAGTTTGAGACCAGCCTGACCAACATGGAAAAACCGCCTCTCAACTAAAGATACAAAAATTAGCTGGGCATGGTAGCAGGCACATGTAATCCCAGCTACCTGGGAGGCTGAGGCAGAAGAATCGCTTGAACCTAGGAGGCAGAGGTTGCAGTGAACCAAATCCTGCCATTGCACTCCAATCTGGGCTACAAGAGCGAAACTCTGTCTCAAAACACAAAAACAGGAAAAACAGCAGGGTGAATTTTAAAACAACTACACCCTACCTAGTGGTAAAGTTAGGATGTTAACACTGTGATTCTCATACTGTGGTCCCAGACCAGGAGCATCATCTGGGAATTTGCTAGAAATACAAATCCTCAAGCCCTATACCAGACCTCCCAAATCAGAAATTCTGATAACAAGCATTCTAGGTATTTCTGATGCACATAGAAGTTAGAGAACGGCTGGGCGTGGTGGCTCATGCCTGTAATCCCAGCACTTTGGGAGTCTGAGGCGGGTGGATCACGAGGTCAGGAGATCGAGACCATCCTGGCTAACACGGTGAAACCCCGTCTCTACTAAAACATACAGAAAAAAATAGAGGGCGTGGTGGCGGGCACCTGTAGTCCCAGCTACTGTGGAGGCTGGGGCAGGAAAATGGGGTGAACCTGAGAGGCAGAGCTTGCAGTGAGTTGAGGTGGGGCCACTGCACTCCAGCCTGGGCAACAGAGCGAGACACACATTTCAGGTGAACAGGTTCTTGTTAGGGGCTAATTTTCCTAAATTTGAACCAAGTAATTTCAAGTAGTCAAGAAGAAGTAAATCCATCAAACTATTGTTACTATTTTTTATTACTTAAAATAGTTAACTAGTTTCATTACATCAAATGATTTCAAAATAATGATGAAGATAAAATTAATAAGAAAAAATTATTTTTGTAACCAAAAGATAAATACCTTGGGAATCCTGAAGGTGGATCTATATCAGAACTTCTCTACATTGACAGTACTGATAATATGGACAGGAACATTCTTTGTTGTGGAGGCTGATCCTGAGCATTACAGGATGTTAACACCATCCCTGGTGTTTACCCACTAGATGCCAGAAGTATCCTCTTCCTACTGTTGTGAAAACTTGAATTTTTCTAACTGTCTCCTGGATGTCAAATTGCCCCAATGTTGAGAACCACTTACCTAGTTGATTATTTAGAAAGACTTTATTTGTTAGTTAACTTTAAAAGAAACAACATCTATTGGGCAACTACTGTTAGCAAAGCACTGTGCATTGCATTAAAGATACATATTCCATATTGGTATAGAAATTTTAGTACATCAGAGCTGGGCGTGGTGGCTCACTCCTGTAATCTCAGCATTTGGGAGGCCAAGGCAGGCGGATCACGAGGTCAGGAATTCGAGACTAGCCTGGCCAGCATGGTGAAACCCCGTCTCTACTAAAAAAAAAAGAAAAAAAAATTAGCCGGGCATGGTGGCGAGTGCCTGTATTCCCAGCTACTCGGGAGGCTGAGGCAGGAGAATTGCTTGAACCTGGGAGGCAGGGAAGGTTGCAGTGAGCTGAGATCGTGCCATTGTACTCCAGCCTGGATGACAGAGTGAGACTCCATCTCAAAAAAAAAAAAAAAAAAAGAAAGAAAGAAAGAAAGAAATTTTACTATGTCAGAATGAGTTCTAAGCTTGAGAGCAAGTTGTATTGGGGCCTTACTTAGCTATATTCCTCAAATGTTCCTGAGGGAATCAGTTTGTTCTCGTCCATGAAATTACAGCTAATCATTTTATTTAAGTTGACTTGTGTTAAATTTCACCCTAAGAAAGAGAGATAATGAGGCACTGGGGTGTCTTGGAAAAAGCAGTGATTAGCACTTAGGTGACATGGCTTATCATTTTATCTCTATTACTAATTTGTTGCACAGTCTTAGGAAATTCACAAAATCTTTTGGACCTAATTTTTTATTCTTCTTTGAGATGGAGTCTTGCCCTGTCGGCCAGGCTGGAGTACAATGGCACGATCTCCGCTCACTGCAACCTCCGCCTCCCGGGTTCAAGTGATTCTCCTGCCTCAACCTCCCAAGTAGCTGAGATTATAGGCGCAACGCCACCATGCCCGGCTAATTTTTTATTTCTTTAGTAGAGACGGGCTTTCACCACGTTGGCCAGGCTGGTCTCGGACTCCTGACCTCGTGATCCGCCCGCCTACGCCTCCCAAAGTGCTGGCGTTACAGGCGTGAGCCACTGCGCCCGGCCTGGATCTAATTTTTGAATATGTAAACTGCCCCTGATGGGCTGTTTGATTTCTATGATGACCTTTGCTTTTATATTTTATCAGTAATAAATCTCAGTCACACTCAAGTATAATTGATATTTAGCTTATAGTTATTAAGAACCACACTAAGCACATATATTATGTCTTTAATCTTCCTATCAATTCCAAGTGGAGCTATCATTGTCATTTTCAAAAATTTCAAGATAGAGATATTGAGATCCAGTCATGTTGCATCTGTAACTTCCCAAGTCCATACAGCAGTGTTTAGGCATCCTAGGAAGGGCCAGGGCTCTTCCCACTACTCATGTCAGTCTTTTTGTATCAAAGCTGATCCCTGGGAGGATGCAAAATGATTATCCTAAAATGACATGAGAGGAGAAAAAACATCAGCACAAGCTACCGCAAAATAATATGAGATTTTATTGTTAGTAGAATTAATCCAAACGAAGACAACAGGTGTGGTATGGGGCAATTGCTAGTTGTCACTCCACAAAGTGTTTATGGAGCACTTTTAATTTGTCAAGCATTATGCTAGTGCTGTAAGACATGGAAGTTTCTAGATCTTGACCGCCCTCAAGGAGTTCAGGAGTCTGCACAGTGCACGCCTCCCGGAAGAGAACTCTGGCTGGTTTTCCATTAAGCACCAGTGAGAACACAGTCAGTGGCCTGCTGGACATGCCCTGGTTTTGTTTTCTTTTGTTTTGTTTTGTTTTGCATTCCTAAGGAACCTGATGGAAAATGAAATTGCAGCAAGTGAAGACCATCAGGAAGACCTCCGCATTAGGCTCACTTGCATTCCTTAACTCCTTTCAAATAAAAATAAAGAATAAAAATTTTCTAATAGACTTTTACTCACACCCTATTGTCGTTGCTTCCAGAGGTAGAACTTAATCGTATAGGCTTGTAACACTTGAATAGTGGCCCAGGCATCTTTGCTGGCTTTGATTAGGAGTCCGAGCTTCCGACTTTCAACTCCCTGAGGTACAGCTCATGAGCACTTGAGAACAGGTTGTCTAGCGGGTTCCAACTCAGCTACTTTTCTCAAATGTTGCTGAGAGAACCAGTTTAGCCCGATCCATGACGTCATAGTTAATTATTTTATTCATGTTTATGCATGTAAAACTTGACCCTAGGAAGGATAGAAGCAGAGAAAAGTAGATTCCTTGGTTAAGAGTTCTTCCATTTTTTTTTTTTTTGAGACAGAGTCTCGCTCTGTCTCCCAGGCTGGGGTGTAGTGGCGCCATCTCGGCTCACTGCAAGCTCCGCCTCCCGGGTTCACGCCATTCTCCTGCCTCAGCCTCCCGAGTAGCTGGGACTACAGGTGCCCGCCACCGCTCCTGGCTAATTTTTGTATTTTTAGTAGAGATGGGGTTTCACCGTGTTAGCCAGGATGGTCTCGATCTCCTGACCTCGTGATCCACCTGCCTTGGCCTCCCAAAGTGCTGGGATTACAGGCGTGAGCCACCGCGCCTGGCCTAGAGTTCTTTTACTTTTAACATCACTCACCCATTGATGTGAGACATAATTGTTAGACTTGGTATTATACGAAAATTAAAAAGAAAATGGAGGTGAAATGACTTTTTGGGGTCCAATTTATTACAGTAAATTAAGTGAATCAAAGCCAATATGCCATTTACCTGTACGTCATTCTTTCGATATCACATCATTTTCGTCTTTCATAAAAGCCATGGCTTAACATGCCCCAGATCACCCTTGACAACGACTTAGTCAAAAATCAGCAGGCTTTAAGGGTCCCATTTCTGCTGTTATTACTTTAACAAGAAGGACACTGAAGGAAGAAAATAAAAAAATACAGGTGAGTTACATTGGTTTTGTTTTCTTTTTCTGATCTTGAGAAAAAGCTGATTTGTCAGTGGATGTGTGCAAAAATTGTGTTATGAAGCCGGGCTCCTGGCAGAGTGCTGGAATGGGCTCTCGGCGTTATTAGTATTCTGTTGTCTTCTGGGGCAATTATCTTGCTTTAATTTAGGTCACTAATGATATTATGAGATAGTTTGATGATGGTGTAATTTCTTTTGATGTTGTGTTTGTTGCTCTTGCTTATATCAACTCATTGTGATTCCATGAAAGACTGAATTCTATACCCGCTGAGGGAGAGTAGGGAGGCAAGCAGGAGGGGTTGAGAGGAGGAGGGAGGGAGCTGGGGATGCAGCGAATGGCAAGGCCTGGCGCTGGGATCTGGCAGCCGCGCTTCCACAGTGAGGGTTTGCCCCGTCCTGTTCCGCTTCTCTCCCAGTATGGGGACTGAAGGCTGGGAGATCCCACCACACGGCTCAGTGTCCTGTCAGGTTTGAAATTATTTCTGACAGGCTACCAAAACAATTGGTCCCTCACTCCAGCAGCTTTTACACTAGTTGAAGTCTAATTTATAAGATAGATCATCCGCTTCAGTGATCTCATGTCGGCTCCTCCTAAGCTACCTTATGCAGAGACCTCATTTGAGAAATACAAAGCTGGCCCAAAGCCCAACCCTTCAGAGCCCCCCACAAATGACCCCTTTGAAAGGACAGCTTGGAGGCCTCTATTGATTATTGCTTAATGTAAATACTCTTCTTAGCACTCAGCTTTATTTTTTTTATTGAATGTGCAACCGTGGTATTTATATGAAATGCATGCTTACTGGTGGTGTTTTAATAGAAACTAGCTCTGGAATGTGTCCACTCGGTCTACTCTCACCCTCGTTAATGCTGAAGGAGGGCTGACTTCGTGTCAAAGAGGTTGTTCCCGCTGTGGTGCAACCTGGGTCTCCTGCCAGGAGAGCTATTAGTAGAAAGGTTTTGGAAATAAAATTCAGAATTCCCAGTGGGTTTTGTGGTTGGAGGGGAACCATATATTTTGAGAATATCTATAAGGTAAATGAAATATTTAAAACTTTAGAAATATTATTATATAGAGAGTCCATTTTAGCTAAAAATAGTATTTAGAAAATTCTTTGGTTAGGAAAGAGATCATGTCCTTTGCAGAAACATAAATGGAGCTGGAAACCGTTATCCTCAGCAAACTAACACAGGAACAGAAAACCAAACACCGCACGTTCTCACTTATAAGTGGGAGCTGAATGATGAGAACACATGGACATATAGTGGAGAACAACACACACCGGGGTCTGGTTGGGGGGTAGGGGAAGGGAGAGCATTAGGAAGAATAGCTAATGGATGCTGGGCTTAATACGTAGGTGATAGGTTGATCTGCTCAGCAAACGACCATGGTACACAATTGCCTATGTAACAAACCTGCACATCCCGCACATGTACCCTGGAACTTAAAGGTTGAAGAGAGAAATAAAAAAGAAAATACTTGTATTATTTAGAGATGCTATTATGCAGAAACGGCACTCAGCAAATATTAGTCTATCTAACAACATTGAAAAGATAAAAGCCGAGCTGTTTACTTATACAGTCCATCCAAGGAAACTGTCAATTTTATACCCTACACCCCAACCTAAAATTGCTTAAAAGCTGTAAACAATGCAGTTCTGGGAGGATTCCAGCTAATGCATGTTTTCCAGCTTCTCTCGGATCACAGCGGTATACTACTACTCACGAGTGGTTTAAGCTCCTAGTCTAAAAACTGGCCAAGAAAGCCAGTGTCTCCACAATGATGTGGAAGCCATCAGTCCCAGTGGCCACTGTTCTTGGAACCATAGCAGGCCCTGAGAACTCATGTTTCTACGTCCCAAGATTAATTTGCCCACTTACTGGGCCAAGTACACATTTAGGTATCTGGAAAAGTGGAGTGTTGTTATTTCTTTTACTGATCTGTGGCCCAACATTGAGCTTATAAAAAACAACTGTCACTTCTGTGGATTCAGTTAGAGTTTTAGTTATTTAGTATTTATTTACTCCCTAGCTCTTAAAGGTGATGGGAGTAAAGTTCTCAATGCTCATTATTGGGGAAGTAAATATTTTCCAAACTAGAAGTGTTAGTTTTTTATTTTAAAATTCTTCTCAGCGTACACTTTTTTGATAAAGGCTTGGTTTTAGATAAAAAATAAAATTTTAAAAAATTAAAATAAAAATAAAAGAATTAGGATTATTGCCTAACATATGAACATATGAACAAAATACATAGTGAATATACTATTTTTAAACCTAGAAAATAAACATGAAAGCTGGAAACCAAGGAAGGGGCAGCAACTTACAAGTGTCAGATATTCTGCTAGGCACTGAGGTTAAGTATCTCAAGAAATTTAATATTCTGTAGGTGTGATCAGGTCAGATAAATTAGAGCTTCCCAATGAAAATGTGAAATAAATTGTAGAAGCATCACACACTTTTGAAAACTATTTACACTTAGCTAAATCACTGAATAGACCAACATGAACTATTGACTATGCAATGAGTTAACAGGCCTAGGTAACCATATGTTGTTTGATTTTGGGAAATAGTACAGCAAAGTCACTTAAGATAATCTGCCTATGGTTCAATGGAGAGAGCATTCTAACAATTTATTTTTCACCTGGGAAAACTTCTCTCATTCAATTGCTTTTTTTTATGACTACACTAGATATCTAAACATTGCACTTGAACCACAGGTGAAATTTTATAATTCTTTTATTTAAAAATCTTCTTAGGGCTGGTGGGGTTTTGTTATTATTTTAGGCACTATCAAAAATATGGATAAAAGAGAAATCTCAAATTCTCTTTCCCTGGAACTTGTGAAGAAATGGAGATAATGTAAAAGATTGTAACAAACAAACAAGAAAAAGATGAATACATCTTAATCTCTTGTGATTTGAGAAGGAGGCAAGCTAACATGTTGAAAGCCCCACTAATCTGAATTAAAGAAAGTTTGCTCCTCGTGCGGGCATTTTATGAATATCACAGGCCATTTCACCTCTCTGAACATCAACTGCTAGCTTAGAAAATGAATGAACTGGACTAACGAATATCTAAAGTCACTTTGAATTCTAAAGTATTATGGTTCTTTTAAAATCAGTTGCAAAGTGAGATTGGACTAAAAATATTACCTCAGCACTCTTATTCATGGTGTCAATTCCCTAAGCCTTACTATCTTTTAGAAAAGTTTTCTGTTTGCTTAATAATGTATTCCAGTACTAATTGTAATACTAACAGCTTCATGTCAACAGGCGAGCCAAGCTAGAAAAAAAAAAACAAAAAAAAAAAAACAAGAAGTAGACACAGAAGTACTCTAAACCAGCTTGGTTTTATGTAGTCTTGTTTAAAGAAAACTTCCAAATTCCAGCTGTGTACTGCTTAAATGTCTCCTTAAATGAAACTGACAGAGGGAGAATAGGATCCAATTAGCAGGAGTTTCCTTTCCTTGCATCTGATAAGTTAGCATCTGTGCCTTCTGATAAAGCCACTCTATTTTTTTTTTAGTGGCATTTGCACTATTCATTAGTTCCCTTTTAGTGCAAATAGCTGACTCCAAAAAATGCCCTGGGGCTACAAGGAATTGTTAGACAGGTGGTAGAGAGGTATCACCTGAGAAGAGAACCTCTCCAGCTATACATCTGAGTTTCCACATTAACAATATCCATTCAAATGGGAAAGAAAACTTTATTAGTCACATTGAGTATTTTAATATTTCCAGTGATTCACTTAATATAGTGTAATAAGGTTATGATGATATCAATAATGATGGCAAGATTAATTACTAATTCGCAGTTATCTGCTGCTTCCCTTTAAGGTACACAAAGTATTTAAGAAAATGCTGTTGTTGTTGTTGCTGTTGTTGTTGTTTCCTTGTGATTGTGTGTCTCTGTTCAGACAGGAAATTTTTTTTTCTCTTACCCTCATTCCCAAATGTCAGGCCCTCAGGTTATATTTTTGTTTGCAGAATTCTCAGCCCTCCTCCAATTTTTCTGCCAATTTCCCCCCTGCTCTATCATGTCAGACAATGTCCTCTGGAGCCTCCACCTGTCAGCAAGCACCTCTACCCTTCTGTTTCTGCATGTAATACTCCCTCCTCTTCTGTCTTAAAGGAATTCAGAAGACATCAACCAGTTCCCTTGTAGTCATCCCTTTTACTGAGAGATTTCTGGTTCTCACAAGCCCAACACCTACTTACCATATGAACAATATGTAATGTTGGCCAAATCCTTGTGTAACAACCTCTTCTCTTAAAGGCTTCTGCACTGCAGTGATTTCACCAGAATCAGTCCATCTTTTTCCTCTATCTATCCACAGACTCTTTGAGAAACACACGCCTCTTCTCATTCTGACAAGACTGTTAAGAGCTTTGGTCCAGAACTCAGTGTTTGAGGTAGTTCCCTCCTTCATACCTTAAAGATTCTGAAATAATAGTCTTAATAATCTGCCATTACCTAAGAGGAGATCCACCGTTTTTAATCAGAAGAAAACTTTATATAGCAGGAACTCTGCAAGAGTCTGCAAAGATGGGTTCCAATCACAGGAAGGGTCTTTAGCAGTCACCTACCAGTACACTGTGACGTAGCACCCTTTTCCTGTCATTGCTGAACAGACAGTGATGGCCCAATATCTTCCACCCAGAGAGCACAAAAAATAACAAAAAAAGCTAAAAATTTATTTTTAAATTATGATGAGCTGACTTACTTATCCATATGGAGTCCAGAACACTGTGACGCCAACCATTGTGGTAGGTAGGAAATTCATTATATATTATTTGCAGCACTTCATTTGCAGTGAAAGCTTTCACTTAAATTAGCACTTATTTATTGGTCAGACAAAATATGTGGCACGATTGCTCTACCATTTGATTGCAAGCAGAGAGACGATATAGAGTCAGATGTGGGGTGGGCATACTGAATGTTGTATCAAGCAAACAAGAGCGACAATAGAAATTTCCATTCTTAAAATTTGAACAACACTGGGGATCCCCACTGTGAAGAAATGTCAGCAGTTCCCCTCCACCCAAAATAAACCCCAAACTGGATACAATTGTCAAAACCTACCACTTCACAGCTCTGTGAAATGCCACAGCTAAACAACAAATACAGAAGCATCTATTCATGAAAAATTCTTGGGCTCCAGGTAAAAACAGTGGAGTCTGTTGCATTCTCACCTGGGGATGTCCCATTCTTCTTCTTCCCCAAGTCAGTTGAGATGGTAGTGCTGCTAGGACAGGGCTGGTTGTAAAAATGAGCAACTCTGTTGCTGGAGGGGTTTAATTTGATTTGGCAAGGGGCAAAATCTTATACCCAGTGGCACTGTCAATGAAAGCGGCAAATTCAAAAGAAAATAAAAAGGGAAAACATGAAGGTAGGGTCCTGGTTGGGTGAGAAGTTGAATGGTGGACTAGTCAGAAATTTAACCAGGGGGTCCTGGAAATGAGAGGGCAATAAAGTGACTAAATAAGCTTTCTACACATGCCTGGCTGACTCAGAGTCTGTAGAGACAGTTCCAGGATGTCCCAGCAAAAGTAAACACTTGCACAAATGTGAAATCTGCGTGACATTTAAATGCAGGCCCCAAACCATACTCAGACCTGTCAGGAGAGGACAGAGTTTTACTGGCAAGAGGTATTTGAGCAAAGCCTCTGGCCAAATGATTGGCTAACTATGAAGCCATGCAGGTTCACGTGTGATCTTTAGGATGCCAGGATAATAAATAAAAACAAGAATAAGAATAAAAAGAACTTGAACGGAGACACAGTGGGCCCACACCGTGAGGGGAGAGTAAACACAATAGTCTAGACAAATTACTAAAAAGGAAAACAAAATGGAAAAAATAACAACTCTCAAAATCCAGAGTTGCTACAACAAATTGTCTAACATTGCTATGGTTTTAGTAAAAAAAAATAGGATATACAAACAATAGGGAAGTGTAACATACATAGGGAAAAAGTAGTCAGTAAAAAGTGTGAATGGGCAAAGATGTTGGTTTTAATAAAGTCTTCAAAGCAGCTATTATTTATGCATGTTAAAAAATTAAAGAAAAATATGATGAATCAACAAATAGGAATCACAACAGTAGAAACTCTAGAATAAGTTTTAGAAATAGAAACTAAGTAGAAAGTTTTAAAAAGTGAAACTCTAAAACCAAATGGAAATTTTTAAGTTGAAAAGTACAGTAACTAGCATGAATAATTTATTACATGTACTCAACAAACAGACTTAAGATGACAGAAGCAAGAATCTATGAACTTGAAAATAGAGCACTGGAAATTATTCATTAAAGAAAAATGAATAATCAGAGACTTGTAGGATCAGTAAAAGCCTGTCAACATGTAGGTGTAATGGGAGTCCTGGAAAAAAACGAGAGAGGAAAGAGGCAGAAAAAATGTTTAAAGAATAAATTCTTATAATTTTCCAAATTGGATGACAAATGTTACTACAGGGAAGCTCAATGAATCCAAGTAGGATAAATACAAAGATATCCACACTTACCACATTATCGTTAAACTTTTGAAAGTCAAGGGCAAAGAGAAAATCTTAAAAGCAGCAAAAGAAAACGGACTCACTGTGTACAGAAGAACAGCAATATAATTAAAAGTTGCCTTTTTTGTCAAAAATGATAGAGATCTGAAGGTAGCGGAGTGGCAAAATTAAAATTCTTTAAAAAGAAAAAGCAAAAACAAACTTGTCCACCAAGAATTCAACAAAACTATCTTTCAAAAAGAAAAAATAAAGGCATTATCTTGCCTGAGAAAATTGATTGCTGGCAGAATTGCTTTGCAAGAGATGTGAAAGAGAGTTCTACAGCCTGAAAAAGAATCACACTAAATGGTAATTCAAATCTAGAGGAAGAAATGAAGAACACTGAAAATGAAAAATACGTGAGAAAGTATAGAAGAATACATAGCTATCTTTTTAAAAAGAATTTTTAAAATTTCTTTAATAGTCATGGGCAAATATTATTATGACATTATATTTATGGCTTTCTAACATATATACATGTAATATACATGACAATTAGAATTAAAAAATGGGAGGAAAAGGAGCTACACTGGAACAAAGCTGCTCTATTTTTCTGGAACTAAGCCAGTGCTAACCTGAGATAGACTATGACAAAGTAAGAGGCATGCTGTAATGCCTAGGTCAAACAACTAGATTAACAGACATACAGTAATGAGACATTTTAAAATTATGAAAAGTTAAGAGTCATATAATACTCTCTAGGGCAAAAATATGTATCTTTTACATAAAAGAAGGCAATAAAGGAGGAACAAAAGTTAGGCATATAAAAATCAAATGGAAATGAGCAGTCATAATCCAACCATGACAATAAGCACATTAAATGTGAATGAACAAATCACTGTAATTTAAAAAACACAGATTGTAGGACTGGATTTAAAAAATCAGGATACAACTGTCTCCTAGAGAAACACAATAGAATCATGGGCACAAATAGGTAGGATGTAAAAGCGTAGACAAATATATACCAAGCAAATAGTAGGTATAAGAGAGCAGAAGTATCTATATTAATATCAGAAAAAATAGTCACTAAAACAAAAATATTACTAGAGACAAAGTGAGACATTTCACAGTGATAAAAGGGTCAATTCAACTGGAACATGTAATAATGGTAAATGTATACTCAAAAGGAAAACATCTAAAATAAATGAAGCAAAAACTCACTAAAAGGAAAGGTATGAAAGACAATTCAACAATTAGAATCAGAGTTTCAGTATTTCACTCTTAATATATAATAGAACTAGACAGAAAATAGTACACTCAAACAATACCTTGACTTAACTGCAGATTGATTTAACTCAGCAACAGCAAAATACACTTTCTTTTTATAACACACATAGAAGTCTCTAAAGTAGACCAACTACAGATTTAAAACAACTCTTTTTTTTTATTATACTTTAAGTTTTAGGGTACATGTGCACAATATGCAGGTTTGTTACATATGTATACATGTGCCATGTTGGTGTGCTGCACCCATTAACTCGTCATTTAGTATTAGGTATATCTCCTAATGCCATCCCTCCCCGCTACCCCCACCCCACAACAGTCCCCAGAGTGTGATGTTCCCCTTCCTGTGTCCATGTGTTCTCATTGTTCAATTCCCATCTATGAGTGAGAACATGCACTGTTTGGTTTTTTGTCCTTGCGATAGTTTACTGAGAATGATGGTTTCCAGCTTCATCCATGTCCCTATAAAGAACATGAACTCATCATTCTTTATGGCTGCATAGTATTCCATGGTGTATATGTGCCACATTTTCTTGATCTAGTCTATCATTGTTGGACTTTTAGGTTGCTTCCAAGTCTTTGCTATTGTGAATAGTACCACAATAAACATACATGTGCATGTGTCTTTATAGCAGCATGATTTATAATCCTTTGGGTATATACCCAATAATGGAATGGCTGGGTCAAATGGTATTTCTAGTTCTAGATCCCTGAGGGATCGCCACACTGACTTCCACAATGGTTGAACTAGTTTACAGTCTCACCAACAATGTAAAAGTGTTCCTATTTCTCCACATCCTCTCCAGCACCTGTTGTTTCCTGACTTTTTAATAATCGCCATTCTAACTGGTGCGAGATGGTATCTCATTGTGGTTTTGATTTGCATTTCTCTGATGGCCAGTGATGGTGAGCATTTTTTCATGTGTCTTTTGGCTGCATAAATGTCTTCTTTTGAGAAGTGTCTGTTCATATCCTTCGCCCACTTGTTGATGGGGTTGTTTTTCTCTTGTACATTTGTTTGAGTTCTTTGTAGATTCTGGATATTAGCCCTTTGTCAGATGAGTAGATTGCAAAAATTTTCTCCCATTCTGTAGGTTTCCTGTTCACTCTGATGGTAGTTTCTTTTGCTGTGCAGAAGCTCTTTAGTTTAATTAGATCCCATTCATCAATTTTGGCTTTTGTTGCCATTGGTTTTGGTGTTTTAGACATGAAGTCCTTGCCCATTGCCTATGTCCTGAATGGTATTGCCTAGGTTTTCTTCTATTGTTTTTATGGTTTTAAGTCTAACATTTAAGTCTTTAATCCATCTTGAATTAATTTTTGGATAAGGTGAAAGGAAGGGATCCATTTTCAGCTTTCTACATATGGCTAGCCAGTTTTCCCAGCACCATTTATTAAATAAGGAATCCTTTCCCCATTTCTTGTTTTTGTCCGGTTTGTCAAAGATCAGATAGTTGTAGATACATGGCATTATTTCTGAGGGCTGTGTTCTGTTCCATTGGTCTATATCTCTGTTTTGGTACCAGTACCATGCTGTTTTGGTTACTGTAGCCTTGTAGTATAGTTTGAAGTCAGGTAGCGTGATGCCTCCAGCTTTGTTCTTTTGGCTTAGGATTGACTTGGCAGTGTAGGCTGGGCATGCTGGCTCATGCCTGTAGTACCAGCAATTTGGGAGGCCAAGGTGGGTGGTTCACTTGAGGTCATGAGATTGAGGCCAAGATGGTGAGACCCCTTCTCTACTGAAAATACAAAAATTAGCCAGGAGTGGTGGTGAGCACCTATAATCTCAGCTACTTGGGAGGCTGAGGCAGGAGAATTGCTTGAACCTGGGAGGCAGAGGTTGCAATGAGAGAGCTGAAATCATGCCACTGCACTTCAGCCTGGGTGAGAGAGCAAGACTCCGTCTCAAAACAACAATGACAAAAAACAGAATAAAACAAAACAAACAAACAAAAACCCTTAAAAACGATTAAAAGAACTGAAATAGCCAAAGTATCTTTCCCAACTACAATAAAATTGGAACTGAACAACAGAAAGAATATTGGGAAATCCCTAAATATTTACAAATTAGACAATACAATTCTAAATAATACCAAAGAAGTCACAGAGAATTGGAAAGTATTTTGACCTAAATAAAAACAAAACTCAATACATCAAAATCTGTATTACATGCTGCAACATGGATGAACCTCAAAAACATTATACTAAGTTAAAGAAGCCAGATGCAAAAAAAATTGCATATTACCTGATTCCATTTAAATGAAGTATCTGGAAAACTCAAATTTGAAGAGACAGTATTCAGATTAGTAGTGCCGGGGACTGGAGTGGGAGGGGAACATGGTGGGTAGGTACAGACATTGACCGCAAAAGGGCATGAGGAAACTTTTTGGGGTGATGGAAATATTTTTAAACTAGATGTGGTGAGAGCTGCACAACTCTCTAAACTTGCTAAGAATTATTCAATTGTACATTTACAATAGGTCTATTTGATGGTGTGTGAATTGTACCTCAATAGAGCTGTTAAATACACAAACAAATGTATTGAATAAGTTTATAACATGGTCAAAATCTGGAAAATTTGTTTCATAATAATTTGGCACACTTTTACTTATTTCCAAGAAAAAAAATCCCTATAAATCTTTATATTTAAAACAAAGTCGTAGACTAAAACTTCCTAAATTACAAAACCCAATTCTTTCTAGAGAAAAACACAGTATAGCTATAGCATTTCAAGCATTCAAAACAGGTCACCACCTTTTGTGTGTCCCTGTGTACATGGATAGGTAGAGGCTAATCAATTTAAGACCAATAACTGACTGGCAACTTGGAGGAGTTTTTCTGAATCTGAACTGGGCACAAAAATGGAATCACATATTCTTTAAAAATTTTTATTTTAATTTAAAGCACTTAAACAAAAAACAATTCTGCAATAACTATGCCACAATCATTTCAGTGTTACATTGGTTATTGATGTTCAGGTCTACTTATTGGAGGTTCCTACTATTTTCCTGGAATAGCCACAGACAAAATGAAATTTTTGCAAGTTCTTGCTTTGGTCTTATTAAAGTAGAACATGAACTGTGCATTAATTTAAAAAAACTAATCTTTCTATATTTTTATTAATTTTCATTATATGTGACAGCAAAAAGTAGAAACTTATTATTTTCTAGACTTTTCAAAAAACAGTCAATTGTGTTTTTAAAGAAATATCTTCTTAGCACATGGTCTGTCTCTCTTTTGTGCTCACGTTTTTTTTCTATTTACATGCTACTTAATTAAAGTTTATAGTTGTAAAACAAAAGCCACTGATATAAAAAATATGGAAACAAAAAAAACCATTGAGGCAAACATAGAATTGAGCTGGTGGAAGCCAAAGTGTACAGGTTTTTTAATTCATCTGGGCAATAAGGTAAATGGATATTTTTTGGTAGCAAGTACTTGCAAAAGATGTTGTAGACTGTTTAGCTTTCATGTTGCTCCCCCACGTTCTCTGTGGAACTCCTTTCCAGCCCTTGTATCAGTTATATATTGCCACAATGAGGCTGCACAACAACTGAAAAATTTCAATGCCATATAAAAATAAGCATTGATTCCTCACTCATCTGGAGCCAGTGAGGGTAGGCTAGACTGCTCTATTGATCTTTATTGAGTTCTTCATGCTATTGAAGGTCTCCAGTGACCTTCATTGGTTCAAGTGGGGCAACTCAGCTCTGTCTGCTCTGAATGTCTCATCCACCAGCAAGCTAGCCTGTACGTTTTTGGAGGCGACAAAGGCAGAGGAGCAAGAAAGAAAAAGCCTAAAGAACAGGTTATTTTTCAACCTCTGCTTTGTGTCTAATTTTCTAACATTCCATTGGTCAAAGCAAGTCACGTAATTGAGCCCGGAGCCAAGTTGTCGTTCTGAATGCCCCACCTACAATGAGGGAAAGCATGTCAAAATTACAGAGGAAAAGGGAGATTTAGGGTAAGAAGAATCGAGGACATTTTTAAAATCAATCTGTCACATGCTACTATCCCGGAGGCTAAAATCATATGCATTAACTTCCTAGCACCTGAGACTTGCAGTCCCTTTTCCACCTCAACTACTATTATTCCTTTGCCCTTTCCTTTCACTACCAACTCCTATGGCCTCACCCTTGGCTGCTAGAGGTCCAACTCTCAACCTAAATTCCAAACACACTTTATGAATAAATTATTCTATCTGTCCAGCTCTCTCCTTCCCTGACTCTACTTTTCCAACTTCAGTATCCTTGTGCTCAAAGCCCAGTCTTTGATCCTTTCTTCCCTGGTCTCCAAGTGTATCGACTGCCCGTGGATTCATTTCTTTCCTCGACACAGGAGAACTCAGTCCTCATTAGCTGAACATTTTCCTTGTTAGAATTGCTCTTCCCCCATACTCCTTTGGACAAACTTTAAATGCAAATGAAATCAACTACCCACGTTTTCCACACTGATACCTGGGTCGTTTTGTGCTGCTGGAGAAAAAACGTAGAGCTTGGCTGAGGCTGAGGTGGCTAGCCATCTGCCAAAGATTCGCGGTGCCTTTTCATGGTGTCAATGTATTGCTGTGAATCAGCTTTCTGGCCAAGTTCTACATTTTCCAGCAACTCCTTTGAACCTATATTAGGCCATATCACTGAAGGTGTCCACTGAAATGGAACCATGCCACTTCCAGATGGGACACTAAGAATACCTTCTGTAATTCTCCAGTCCTTTCTTTTTCTCTCCTTGCCGACTGGCTACAGAGTATCCAGCATAAGACCCTGAGGTCCCACAGATAATAGTGCCACAGAAAGGAAAGAGCCTGGGTGGCTGAAGGAACATGAGGAATGTTACCTAACAACCACAAACAGCTATGTTGGAATCAACAGGAAGAGGGCAGGGCATGGTGTCACATGCCTATAGTCCCAGCTACTGGGAAGGCAGAGGTAGGAGGATTCCTTGAATCCAGGAGTTCGAGACCAGCCTGAGCAACATAACAAGGACCTGTCTTTAATTACAAGAAAAACAAAATATATATATATACACACACACACATATATATCTTTTTAAAAAGATATATATATATATATATATATACACAAATTTAAATGTTGATTCCATGGGATTTTAAATATATATATGTATATATGTATATGTGTGTGTACATACACACACATACATACATAAGACTATATATAGTCTCATGTATCTATATACACACATATATACATATATAGTCTTGTATATATACACACGTACACATATGTGTATGTATATGTATGTGTGTATATATAATATATATATACACAAAAGACATTTGGTTATCGTGTTAAGCCACTGGTTTTATATACACACACACATACACAAACACACACACACACATACACACACACGACATTTGGTTATTGTGTTAGGCCACTGAAATGTTGAGGTAGACATCTTCAGCAACGTGTGCTGCATAACTTAATTAATATCTATTAGTGCTGTAAGATCTGCAGTCTGCTATTTCATTGTAGCCTATTATATGGTTCTGCAATACTGAGCCAGGTTCCTGTAAGTCTTCTTCGATTCCTTTCAGCAACTGTTCACACCACTTCTTCTCGCCCATATCCTCACCTATTTACTCTCTCACAATTCCAATTATTCTGAAGATAAACTTGCTTTCTTTTCACAAAAACTGAAGTTCCTTCCTCATCTCTGAAATATAAGTACCAAGAAAACATAAAATATGCCCAATTTTATAGTGGCTCAGAATGAATCAAATGTTCTTTAGCAAGCGTTTAAACACATAAGGAAAATAAACTCTTTCAAGCACTGGTGGGTACTGGATTTAACTTTCAAGTTTAGAAACAAGCTACTTATAGAAAATGTAAGTCACAAGCTGCTGACAAAAATCAGTTATAATGGACATTTCATTAGAATATTTTTCTTCAGTTATGAAGGCAAACACATAAGATTGTTTTCCTTTAGTAACTATCTTCTCGGATGGGATTAAGTTTTGCTAATCTTGTAGAGCAGTGGCTCTCAATCTGTTAGGATTTACGGCTTACTTTCAAATTCAGAATTTTAGCATACTTGAAGTGATGTAAAGCCTCAGAACAACAGGTAATAAGCAAAAGCTAGAGGACAGTTGTACTCTGGTATAGCTGTTCTGGAAGGGTCTGTAGTCCTTCAATTATTCTCTATTTCAGAGCTATATTGGTTATGCATAGAATAATTTCTGCCTTGACTTGTTTTGTTATACTCACAAGGAACATTCCAACCACTTTTTGGTGAACATCAGAATCTTTCTTTGCTACCAGTTTTCCTTTAGACTGAAACTAAGCCTCTTACCGCTTGCTTACAAAAAACAGCAGTTGAATTCTGCTGTTCTTTATTTCGCAGAAATCATTCCATTAGGTTATCTTTCTCACAAACAGTATCCTAACAAAATAAATACTTAAGTTTAAGTATGTCCCCCAAAACATTTCCCATTACTGGCCCATTTGTCAAGGGCTTAGAACACATGTACGAATTGTAATAGGTTGGTTGAGAATAACTGTTGCAGGGAAATTAGAATAGGTAATTCAAACTTTATAAAATGAGAGTGTAAATGAGTTTGTTTAGTAGTGATTCCGCAGGATCCAACTCAAGATGTTCAGAAGGCAAATTCATTCATAATATCTAAGGGCATCAAAGAGAAGGAAATTTTGGAGCATGGAGAAAATCAAGTTAAATATAGATTCTATTTACTGCTAACACTAAAACATTATTTGTTTTAACAAAAAAAAGATAAGGTGAAATTCAAGACACTGTTAGGTATCAGGGGTCCATAAGATAAAGTTTCCTTCAGTGATGAGATTGTGAAGAGTATTTCAATGTTCACTAGTGTCAACAAGATTAAAAAAGAAAAAGAATAGAATGGGATACAGAGCACATCTAACAGGAGTGCTGTTTATCTGGCAGAGTAGAGTCATGTTTCAAACAGAAAAAGCCATGTTTCTCTCCTTTCTAAAATGCATGAAATCCTCAAGACAGAAATAACCATCATCTTGAAAGCCCATACAAAAGGAAGACTATAGCATTAATCTACCAATCAATGAGCCACTTTCGTTGATCCTCCAAGCAATTGAGAAGAACTAGACATCATTATGAAACAAAAAGCAACATTTTAAATGGCAAACGTACATCATAATTTTAAATAATAGTACCTTACATTTGTGTAGCACTTCAGAGTTTACGAAGCACTTTTATATACATTATCTCATTTATCAACCTCTAAAAGAGGAAGAAAAATTTAAGGCAAGGAAAGGGATTAGTATCAGTGTTGCACTGGATAAATGAGGGTGAAGTTCTAGAATAATAGAAGTCCTCAACAAATCTTCATCAGGAGCTGATGAATTGCCCATCTCAACTTCATTATCCTTATCATGAGCACTTATGATAGAAATGAAAAATTGATGAGCACCGTCATAATCAAAGAGAATAAATGTTTCTCTGTTAAAGTGAATGCATAATCTTTCCAGGAATAAAATAACAATATTCATTAATTATTAAATTCCGATAATGCTGACACCAACTCTCATTTCAACCAGTGAAGAAAATTAGCAATATAGAAGAAAACTGTTGGACTTGGTGTTGTTAACCTATGTATACACACATAAAGTCATTGAAAAGACTGCCTAAGGTTTAGTCTTTTGTCTCTCCCAGTTGGGTGAATATTCTCAGAATCCATTTATATCAGAATATTCTGTTACCTTCTAAAAACAGATTGAGCAAATGTCAAAGGCTCTGCATGCATTACTTATAGCAGAAGTTAAGGACATCTTATGACAAAATATTCTCTTGAGTCATCAGGTTTTATTAGAGAATTGCCATGTTTTCTTCAGTATCCCATATAACCTCTCAGCCCAGCCCAACAAAAATATGCTGTAAGAAGTATAATTTACCCCATTAAGGAATTGCCTATTTTCTTTATCTGATCCCATCAGTTATTTCCATTCCACTGATGAAAATTACAACAGAGAATAGTGATAATTTGCCATTAGATACTTTAAAATGTGCATTAGTGATGTCTTTAAGATATAATGCTTTTTAATCACACACCAAAATTAAACTTCCAAATAAATACCAAATGTAACTAAGTAAAACAAAAGAAAGGAACAAATAAAAAAGCTTCAATACTTCTCCAAAGAGATAACCACTGCAAAATTATTGGTTTAGGTTTTTCTAGTCCTGTTTTCTATGACTGTGTGTGTATCTCTGTGTGTGTCTATGCATATATGACTCTGTGAATCTATGTGTGTATGTGTGTATCGGTGTGTGTGTATTTTTGTGTCTGTGTATGTTTAGTCTGTATCTGGGCACTTCCATAAGTTAGCTAAAACTTGCAGGCTTCTGTTACAAGTATTAAGGGAGAGTTAGCAATCTCTACAACATTAAGGCTAGATTAAAGCATATTCCTTCAAGAATCTATGATCTAGCCATTACAAATATTTACATTATGAAATAATTATTGAAAGACAAAAATGAAATATAAATGAAAATATATTTTTAAAAATAATCATAATACGCAGTTTTGTAACCTTCTGAGAGCTAAAGATGCAGATGCTTCAAGGCTTAACAGATGGTGATTATGGTTTAAAGATATGCATTTAAAAGGGATCATACCCAAATGATAACAAGTGTTGTAAGTTTTGAGCACATATCCTGCACCTAGAAATCTATTAAGCATTTAAACTATATTAAGTGTGTTCCTAATTCCAACTTTATTACACACCGATTGTATTATGCAAAAGTAGAAATGTCTCCTTTATTTACTTGACCCTCAAATGTCATCTTAGGAAGGAGGAGATGACCATTTGAGAGGGAGGACACTTACTCTTGCCAGTCGCCCTTATGCAGTCTCTGGCTTTAACGAGTCTTTTTTATTAAGGTAATATTAAGGCAATTTAAATTTCAAATTCCTTATCAGTCCCACTCCCCCCCAGGCCTCCATGGTTGTTCTTCCATGATCACATTTTGGGCTAATAGCAAGTTTCTGGAGACTCGGGGTGGTGGTGGAAGAGGTCCCTGATTCTGTCACCAGGTTGAGGTCTGCTTGCTTGGGACCCTGGGCTAAGACTCACTGCTCAATGTCTTAGGCCATCATCTCTCCCTCTCACTGAATTAATAACATTTATTGCTTCAGGGGGAGGCCACACACCACCTAAAACAAGACATTAATAGTCAGCTTTGAGCTCAGAACTAAAGATGTAAAATCATTCATAGAATTTTAGTCTTTAAAACCTGAGATTCTTGAAAGAAAAAAAAGCTATTTTACTTTCCCAGGTCTGCTTCCTCTCTATGTAAAAAGAAAACCTTGATAATCTGAACACAGGGCTTTCCTCTAAGTCATGGTATTGAGGAAGAAGAGCATAAAATACAGGAAGTCCCTTCCAAATACAAAAGGGAAAGTTACTCCTGGTACTTGGAGAATCTTGGAGAGAGGTTTGGGAGGGGGAAAGTACAGGGGCAGAGCCCAAATCAAATGGAGCCACAACCTTCCCCTGAGACATGGAGAGGCAAGATGATGGATATGGAGAAACACAAGCACACAAGTTCTAGTTACCCATTTCTGAAGTTTATCTGGGATGTCTGTAAGCCTCAGAAAATCCTACACTCAGCATCAAATGGAAGCCGTAGAGCATCAAAGATGACAGAGTCCTCTAACATCTCAACCCAAAATGACCATTTAGACACATGAAGGGAAATCTAGGAATTCCATGTGATTTGGTCATTGGACATGGATGTGCTGAGAGACACAGAAGATGCCTGAAATTGGGCAGAGAAGATTCCTTGAATAAGACATCACGGAAGGAATCATGATCAGCATCATTAGGTGTCAGCATAAGTCTCCAGAATTCCAAGTGGGCCAGCCACTCCTTATTAACATAGAAAGGGGTGACCAGGATCTAGTGCAACAAGAGCATCATTACCCAGAGGACAGGCCAGGGAGCAGGGTTCCTTGGTGGAAGCTATGAATATGCCTGAATTTCAAGAATACCCAGGGAGGGAGCCAGGGGAAGAGACTGCCTATAGAGTTGGACCTTGAAATCAACTGAATATTTACTCTAAACTGAAAGAAATGGAGTTTCATTTATTTGACAATTTTAAGTCACTTAGGTAGAGGTTGGCAAGATGTGAGCCTTAAAGTCCCAGAAATCAGTTTCTTAAAGGGCCCCTGTGGCCTTTCAAGGAATTTTGGACTAAAAAATTCTGTAGTTTCTGAAACTGTCTACTTGTCTTTTAAAACAACTATTTTGCAGCATTTAAAAATTTATATTTTAATTTGCAAAAGCTAACATGCCTAGCAAATAAGATTTCACTGTTACAGAAAACAAAATTTGTAACCAATCCTGTAGCCTCCAGTAGGGGTTGTTCTATAACGTTGATTCAGAAAATCTCTGAGGTCATTTTGCTATTGGAAGTAGACATTTATTTTGGTTTAGAGTGTTTTCCCTTTCTTAATCTCATTAATATCAAGTTTCAAAAATTTTTACATCTCTGACCTAAAAATGATATATGAAAAAATAAAACAATTAAATATAAAGTTTAGAAAGTAAAGAACCAAGCAAAAGATTATTTAATCATCACCATCATGTTACTTTATTTTTTTTTCAGTAATTTTAAACCAAAGCATAAAAATAACTTATTTTGTTGCCCTGGAGGAAATTACACAGAAAACAATGTTCAGAATATTATGGAACAGTCATCTATAAAATGAAAAATTATTGACCATTAAAATATTTATATTACTGCTAATAAAAATGTAGTTTTGATATAATATGTAACTATGCTCTTATTTTGGAAATATATTTGTATCTTTCTGAAAAAAATGATTATAAAACCGTATTTCAGAATATTAAAATGTGTATTTTATTGGCTTATCTTAATTTTTTAGCAATTTCTTTAAGGAAACCATGTGCTGTAAAGAATGAGAAAGTTTCGACTTAAGTGGAAAAAAGACAATTTTTGTGTTGTTAAAAAAGTTAATGTCTCCCTGTGGAAAAAAGAAAAGAAAAGGATAACCTATCACATAGAAGTAAACATATACTTGATATTATAGCAAATGAGAAATTGGAAGTTGGGAATTCTTTGCCTGAAATGGTTCTTGAATTTTTCTTTTAGCTCAAGCAAGTCCACCTACTTTCCATTTCTCTAGTTACCCCTTCTCAAACCTTGCAGTCACAAATTAGCAACAGACACAGGATTGCATGCCACCAGCTTTGCTCAGGAAAGACTTGGGCAGCTGCTCAACTGGATGAAATGTTGTTTGAGAGATTAACTCAGAAAGATGATGAAACCAACAGGAACACAGCAGTTGGAACTTGCCCCAAGTCATCGAAAGAATGAAGTTCAATATAAAAATCTAAAATAAATAAGGGACTATAAATGAGGCGACACCCTTAAAATTTAGGAGAAAGTTTCCAGGTGAGGAAAGCTGCACCTCTAATTTCCCATTTCCAATCACTTCCCTTGGAAGAAGGGCAAGACCCACCCAGTGGTCAGCAATCCTGCAAATGCAGGGGATAGGATATTTTCAGAAGGAAAAATTCAACAGCTTCAATGGCTTACGATTTTTTTTCCCAAAAATTCCCCCTAAGAATTAGGAGTGTCAGACATTGACATAAGTCTCAGAGAACTGACCCGTAAAATAATTAGAAGAGGAATTCCCCCAGGCCCCACCCTCTTGTCGTAGAGCTGGGTCAGATGAAAGATGCCTCTGTTTACTTCCTGATCCATCTAATTTCTGTAACAAGGACCATCCCAAACACATCTCCCAGCAGCTGCTAAAGCTGAAACTCAAGAGGTTGCCCCAGGCACCATGGCACCTTCTTAGAACTGTTCGACCCGAATGGATTAGTTTTCCTTAGCACAGGTGGCAATTTAACAGGAGACCAAACTTTTACACTAGTAAGAGACCATTGGAAATAACTTCAAAGCCCGTAGGCCTAAAGCACAGGTAAGAAAACACAAGGTTTTCTAAAATGCAAATCAGCTGCCCAATCTCCCACTCTCAGTTTTCAAAGGATGATAATTTTGAGAGTAGTGGGAATGACAGAAATCAAAGAATAATGCAATTTCAAAAATAAAGAAAAGTCAGCATATTTCCATTAGAAATTCTAAAACTGCCATTTTTAATTCTGAAACAAAGCTGGAGGACCAAATTTTGCACAAGACTTGGTCATATTTCAAACAAAATGTTACCACACTTTTGCCCGCGAAACTTCTTACAAAGTTCCAAAAACAATATCAAGGACTAATTGATTTACTTTTTTTTTTTTTTTTTCTTTTATTATTATTATTATTATACTTTAGGTTTTATGGTACATGCCATGGATTTTTAAATACAGAAAGCCAAAACAAAAACAAACAAAAAACTGCATGATCATCCTCTTCACAATAGCCCAGAATTTTAATTAAGCTGCTTACATAAAAATGTTGGTAAACAGGGCATAACATATATACCATAACATTTCCTAATATATGATGAGAGCGCATGAAAAAGTTTAGGAATTAGGTGAGTCAGAGAAAGAGTAGATTAGTTAAAAGAGATTAGAGGCTGAAAAAAAATGTCTCTGAAGAGCTGACAGAGACTCCAAATTATAGGATAATGGACATAAAAGCACTTTGACACATGTAAAAACAAAGTAACTATTGTTGGAAGTTTACTAATTCAAAGGGAAACAATACTCATATATTGGTATTTACTTATACATGAATTTATATATACATATATACATATGCATGATGAACTAGCAGAATATTTCTTCTTTACTTTTTCCAACATCATATTTTGTATATTTAACTATAGATAATAAGGTGATTTCGAGATTGAGTTCTTTTTTGCATTCTTAACCTAACACCCTGTTTATTGAAATCAAGGGAAAGGAAGAAAAAACATACACTATTCCTAACTGGAAGGTTGGAAAAATGTATTTGTCTTAAATTTTTAGATTTTAATCTCATACTAGCTTATCAGTACCTAACTATATGTAACTACCAGAAAGAATTCTTTCAAAAAGTGGAACAGAGGTGGAAAACAACAATGGAAATGAAGACTTGTTCCATAAGTAAAGTCTCAAACTGCCTCATAGTTCATATTCACTCCGGTTTTATTTTTTATTGCATAGAATAGAAAATTGACATGAAAATATATGGAGTTTATGAAGACATTTCGTGTCATAATTACACTTTTTGTAGAAAAAGAATTTCTGCTTTAATCAAATAGAGCTGTGCATTCTTGATACTTGGATGAGACTTTCTCTAATATATTTACTAATTTCGTACATGAATTAAACTTGTGACTGTCATGTACAGGCAAAAGAATCCTAAGGGGTTTGATAATGATTTGAGTAGGAGTTTGGGACCCCAAATGTGATCTTTTGGACAGATTCCCTTTCATTTTTCGCACCCTATTTGTTTTTCAGGAAACAGTTCATTTTTTTAGGCACAATCCCAGCGTGGATCCTAGAATCCTGCCTATTTTGAAAATCTCCCGTGCTCATTTTATGAGGTTCCATGGGGGTGAGGGTGATTAGGAATCTAGCAGGAGAGAAATAAGCTGGCAAAAAAAAAAAAAAAAAAAAAAAAAATGCTGACTTGAGCCTCAGCAAGTCCAGTTTTTGTGACGTTGACTAGCTTTGTGAGCCTAGGCTGGTCACTTCATTTCTGTGGACCCAATTTCTCATTCTTTAAATGAAGGGATAGGAGTAGATTCGATTTTTAAAGTCAATTGTAAGATTACCATTCTATCGTAGGGCAAATTACACTTTAATTTCATATTAAAATAAATATTTTATTATGTCATATTCTATAACATGCCATATTCTATAGCATGTCATATTCTATAACATTATTATAACTCCTGCATTATTTTTTGTTGAAGTTGTCTTCATAAATGAGCTGAGACATCATGCAATAGAATAGGTCAGCCAGTTTTGTTTGCCCATTTTTAAATGTAATGGAATAAAAGACCATTTAATTTCTGACTCAGTGGAAGTCATGCACCAGATTAGTGATAGATTAGAGAAAAGAAACTAAGACCCCTTTCTTCCTAATCAGTCAGTATTCTGAAGTAGGTATGTATTTATTTAAGAGAAGTTATTTGTCAGGAAGCACTAAGAATAGATTTGACCCTTGCAATCATAATCTGTGAAGAATCATTAGTAACATCTTCATTCTCTCATTTCATTACTTACACCCTTATTTTAAATTATTTGTTATACAGGCTATATCAAACATTGCACAGAGTTTTCATAGAATGTGTCCTCAATAAATATGTGTAAAGATTTGCCTAGAATGTAGATATTAACTTGCAGTTTCTGTACTAAGAAATATAACCTGTTATTTAAATACTCACTTTGACACTTGGCCTTGTGATCTTCAGCAGATTACTTAAATTCCCTGAGCCTCATTTCACCATTCCTACCTCACAGGATTATCATAAAGATTAAAGGAGATAATGCACGTACTGGCCTGTTTGTTCTTCTTCCTTTTGTTAATTTTATTACTATTTTTATCTTTATTTATGTCCATCTATTTTTTCTTCCTTTCTCCCCAAAGACAGAGGCATGTCTTAGTCAACTTTATCTACCAACCCAGAAGAAATTTAATTAGTATTGCATTCATTAATCCACATTCTCTGCCTATACTAATAATTTTGTTAGATGCTTCCCTTGTCGGTGATAGCTCTTTCTCATGTATCCTGGTTGAATGTGATTCCCGCATATGGCCCAGCTGGGCAAATTTCAGGGAAATAAGAGAAGCTGCAGAGGAGGGGGCTAGAAAGGAGCTGGTAAATTTTAGAAGTAAGCAAAGGAAGAGAGGAGCCCCAAGAAAGGCAATATTTTAAAACTGAGTCACTAGAAAGGTGAGAAGGTCATTAGCAGAATTAAAAATCAAGAAGCACGACTAGGTGGGACAAAGAAAGAGCTCATGTGGGAAATGTTACCCATGAAAGACCTTCACATGCTGAGATTTGCACACACAGGGGAAAGGGAAGGATTGGTACCCAGGAAGTGGTGAGCCTGGAGTTGTCATCGGTTTCAAGGCTCCATGAAGCCATAATGTTAAATCAGGTTGTTAAAGCAGAGAGAATAACTGGAGAAAAGATGGTTAAGGACAAATCCTTGGGACAATATCTATATTTAATAGTTGGAAGGAGAAGAAAATACATTAAACATAACCACTAAGCACCATCGCCAAGGTTTTCATAGGTAAAACTCTAGAGTATCTCTTTAGTTAGGCATTATCCCATTATAGAAAAGATCAGTCTGAATGTTGAGACTTGCTGGAAGTCACACAGGCTGTACAGACAATAACTAAAATGATTTATTTTTTCTTCTCCAATCATTAATGTTTAATAGAATATTTTAATACTAACCTAATATTAGTACCTATAGAAAACACCCTTTCTAACAGGATCTAGAATAATTTTAATATATTATCAACTATATCAATATATCAATGCTATAGTTTAAGTTAAGCTGTAAAATTGGTTCTTGATTTTCTGCCAGATATATGATGAGAAATACAAATTTGTAAATAACTTGAAAATGATCAGGGATGGATTTAGACTGTATTTGTGCTCACTAATGAACATGACAATTTTTTTACCTTCTGGCCTCTATGCCAGATACAATGCAGAATGACGATCTGTCTTGGGGAAGCTGGGAAAAGCATATTTCATCAAATAAAAACTTGGCTAGCCCTTCCTGATATCACCCACATGCTAAGGCCTCCTTCTCAGATGCAAAACTCCTTTATTCACAGGTTCCTTGGAAGAATGTTTCCCAAAATAGGCTGCATGTTAAAATCACCAGAAGGTCTTGCAAAAATACTGATGGGTAACTCCAAGATATTCTGATTTAATTTCTGTGGGGTGCCACCTGGGCATCAAGATTTGTAAAAGTTCCTTAGATGATTCTAGTGTTCAGCAATATTTAAAATAAAGAGGCTCCCAATGTCTTCCAACCAGAGATGAAAGGAATAAGGAAAGATTGAAAGTAGGAGATGTCAACAAATAGTAACTATTTGAAGCAACAGAATTTCTATAACATTTACTGTTCAATTCAAAGTAAGTGCAGCTAAATCTTTCACAGATAATAAAGAGGCTACCTAAGACAATATATAGGAAACTCTAACAAAATGCAGTTGTTCAAATAATATACAATTTATATTTTAAAAATTTATATAATACATAACAAGGCCCATTTTATGAATTTATCACTAAAATATATTTATCTTTAAGAGCATTATTAGAAAGAAATTTCTATTTTCAAACAGAAATACCAGCATATATAGGAATTTTCTGTGTTATGAGTTTTCAGAGCATTTTTTTATATTTTAAAATCAATCCACATAAGATTCTTCTGAGATGCCATTGTTAAAGAATGCAACCCAAAGTATCTACATCATAGTCATATTAATTGTTTGCTTAAAATGTAAGGTTTTTCCCTTTCAATTCAAGACTTACCAAGAATCAAAATTTCTGCGTGCACCTCAATTTTCTTTTTTTCTTTCTTTTTTTTTTTTTTTTTTGAGACGGAGTATCGCTGTCGCCCAGGTTGGATGCAGTGGCGCGATCTCGGCTCACTGCAGGCTCCGCCCCCCCGGGGTTCACGCCATTCTCCTGCCCCAGCCTCCCGAGTAGCTGGGACTACAGGTGCCCGCCACCTCACCCGGCTAATTTTTTGTATTTTTAGTAGAGACGGGGTTTCACCGTGTTAGCCAGGATGGTCTCGATCTCCTGACCTCGTGATCCGCCCGCCTCGGCATCCCAAAGTGCTGGGATTACAGGCGTGAGCCACCACGCCCAGCCCTCAATTTTCTATATACCTAAATTATTACAGGACTTCTATCCTAAAATAATAAGAACTAGGTGCTGTTCTTCATTTATAGCTAAGGAAACTAAATCTATAGTTATGAAAATGATGCTCATTTGAGTGTTTCTCTTTTAATGCTGGATAGATACATGATTAGCTGAATTTCCTTCTTCTCAAAAGGTTGGAATGGAGAAGACATAACATTTTGGGGTCAACACCTTAATAATATTGAATGCTTAATATGCGCTAAGAATATTGTCTTAAACACTAGAAACACAATAATAAAAAAAGACATGATATATGGAATCAAGGGACTACTAAAACCTCAAACTCACGTATTACTTTAGATGAAGACGCAATTGCAGAGACTTCGTAATTGGGAGAACTAAACTGACTTTCTGTCCTTAAGAAGGGACTGCCCAGTTTTGGGGGACGAATAACTGCCACCAGGCTTTCAAAGAAGTATTAACAAGGTAATTTCTGTGTGCCTCTATAATGAAGTTAGAAGACCTTGGTAGAGCTTGCTATATCTAGAATTGGCTGGAAATGATTCACAGTTAAAAACATAAACAAACCAAACAAACAGAAAGTTAGATTTTTTTAAATAGAATATGGAGTTTAAGAGAAGAAGAGTTTATTTCAAATGCTAATTGAATTAGCATGTATTAATGGAGAAAAAATCAGTGACTACAGTGCTTTTGATTATTTTCTTTTTGGATGGTGGAAAAAATATATATGAGTTCTTTGCACGTATGTAATTTTGCACACTTCTTTCCTTTTCAACTTGACACATACCATGAGCACTTTATTTCTTTTTCTTTTTGGAAAAGTTTTTATAGGCTATGTAAATGTTTGACATGGAGATGGACCATCACTTATATTAAAAATCCAGTTATGTTACAGAATTTTTATTTACATATTTTGGGCATAATAAGCAAAATAGTAATAAATATCTTTGTACAGAATCCAATGTCTATACTGTATGTTTAATTATTTTATTAAGAGAGATTCCTAGAAGTAGAATTATGCTGGATTCAGTTGGAGAGATAAAGGATATAAACTCTTTGAAGGTTATGATTACTTACTGATTAACCGTTTTCTGGAAGAGTCATACAAATAAAAGCTTTCATTAGTATTTCATGAGTGTATATCTCCTCCTACCCATTCTAACACAATATTATTGCTTTAAATCTTTATTTATCGCACACTTTCAATTTGCTATCATCAATTATTAGTGATTAATAATATGTAAAACTGATGAATAACTTCTTGCATGTTTAAAAAAGTGACAATCATTTATTTTATTACTTATTTGAATTTCAAGGATTATAATACAAATTTGCCAATTAAAAATGCAAATGAAAGTCATTTCTGTCCTATGAAACCAAATAGTGATGGTAATTTTCAAGAATGAAAAAAAGAAAAATAACATTTTTGGCCAAGTACTGTATACTCTTATAAACATTTGGGGATTTTGTTGTTATTGTAGATGAGAATATCAGAAAGTTTAAGTAAAGTTTTCAGGATTTTTAATTTACTATGTAGCATCAATGTTATTCAACATCAATTGTGACTTCAAATTTTATGTTCTTTAGATTATATAATTACAAATAATGTTTTTATTTTTATTTCCATTGTAAAAAATATATGAGATCACAAAGGACATTGTATTCTCTAAGAGCTAACTTCTTAGAAATTAAGTAATGATAAACAATAATTAACAATGGATTAATATAGTTAATTTAAAAAAGATGTTTGCCTAAAAATACAAATAATATAAAAAAAGTGACAGGGCAAAAACAAGTATATTTAAATTTTATTGAGCCACAGATAGTTTAAAATTAGTTGAAGACAGTCAATAAACTTAAACATTGTTTTTCATCTTAATCCAATTTTGGTTTTGGTTTATTTCTTCTTAAATGCCACATCACAGTCTCCCTACTGATATCATCTAAAGCTTTGATGTCTGATGCTCATAAGTCATAACAAAAGTGAATGATATTTCGATTATATTCAAGGGTATAGAATTGTTATTTCAGTTTCAAAATACTAAAAATGACAAAGCTGAATTTTAGTACTGAGTCAAACATTTCCAGTTTAAGATGAAAAACAGCTTTTTTTCCCAAATATAATTTATTTAAAATGTTTCTTTGAGAGCACAAAGTTAATTCTTAGGCTAATAACAGAAACTATAATTTGTTTAATATATAAAGCTTCATCTTTTGATATCAGGAATACATATGTATGCATGGAGTATATATATTTAGTGATAGATTGAGCTATATTGTCTCTGTTTATGAAAGTAATATATTTCTACATATAAAATGAAAAGGTATTCATATATGCACTTACAAATATATAAATAAAAAATATATTATCAATTACATATATACTGAGTTACAGAATATGTCTCTGGTAAATAAGCAGTACACATGTCATAAATATGTATTCTTTGCATATGATGAAAGTAAATGTTATTTTCTTCTATAAAAATTATGTCACACATTTTATTTGGAATAAAAATAACACTGAATTTCTTTTAAAAGGACATTAATGTGATTCAACATCAGTTTTGAAATTATGAAAGTAAGTGACTAGGAACCCAGTATATAATCATAAAATCTAGGTTGTACATGTAAATTTTCAAAAGTAATAAAGTATAACGACAGAAACAAATTAATAAGGTCAATATGCCTAATGATGAAGAACATATAGACAGCTTTTACCTTCTATTTTTATATCTATCATTTATTGCCTATGAGTGGAGGAAGGAAAATTTCAAAAACCAAAGGTAAAGCGTGTGTAGGAAACCAAGTAAGTTACTTTCACCCTTAGAAATAACTGTTTACAGTCTATTAAAATAAATAGCTTTGAGTTTAAATAATGATTACAACTAACTATGAAATAAATGGACAAAGACCCAAGAAGTGTGCACTATTTCTAAAATCTCTATCAATCATGCCTGCTACAAAACTTATTTCATCAAGAATTTGTTAAAGATCAGGCCCCTTTTCTTGACTGATTCTGCAGACAAGGACGGTTAACTCCTCCTGGTTAGAGTAAAGGTGATTTTTTCATGGTATGGCTGTGGTTACTAATTCCAGGCTGTTCCAATCCTGAAGATCTATAAACTGGCCAGATCTGACGTTCTGGCTTAGGAAATCACTAAAGAAGAACTCTAATTATTAGATAAGGTCTTTCTTCGTATTTTCCAAAAGCAAATTAAGTTACGAAATGTCTGTTTTAACACTCGGAAACACACAGCATACTTATGTGGTGAGCTAGGAATGCAGAAAGGCCAAAAGAGATCAAAGGAAAAATTTGCATTTTCTCTTTTTCTTTAGCCCAAATGTCATTAGTAATACCTCCAAAATGATTACTTTTTACCAGGTTTCTTGGCTCCCTTTAGCCCTCAAGCTCACAAAATATTAAAAGAGAGACGAAAGAATCTGAAAGAAGTACCTACATTTAAGCAATTGTACATTAAGAAAAAGAATGCTATCTATTTAATTAACATGTCACCTTCTGGAAGGCCAGGTGTTCCTTAGAAGTTACCTATATAAGTATTGATCTATCTAAACCTCATGTGGGTTGACAAGATAATGTGGCAACAGAAGCTTTGTCTGAGGGAAAAAAATATGTCTAAAGACTTGTTTACTATTTCAGCTTCTGTTTAAAAAAGGATTTCACAGCGCAGTCTTTGTTCCTAAGTAGGGTTGTGCCTTTTGTACAAGTTAATGCTTGCAGAACAATTTTACTGTGATTATTTGTTGTTCATTACTTAGATATGTGGGTTAGAAATGTGTGCTGTTACTGGAGTTCCTTAGGCTATATTCATCTCCCAAATGTGGGTGACATATTACATACATTTAGCTATAACAGTGTTGATTTTAGAAAATTTAAAAATACTATATACAATAGGAAAAGTATGCTTATCTGCCTCAATATTTATTTAATTATATACATTTATATATGCACATATACACACACATGCACATTTATGAACTATAGATACATAGTTATAAATATATTTGTGTATTAAAATGTTTTTATGCAGATCCAGAAATTGATCAGAATTGTTAATATATTGGAATGGATTTTTTCTTACTACTTCCTTGAGAAAAAGGAAATATAAATATGACTGGCTCACAATTCCTGTCTTACAAAACCTTAGGAATAAAAATGATTGCATAATTCAGAAAAACAATTTAAGATCAATGTAATAAAAATATAGATGTGTCCACGTGTCGAGCTTTGGTTTTATTAATATAACCAAATATAAAGATAAGGCCAACAAGTGCCGTTTCAAAATTAGAGCTGAACAAGCCCTAATAACAGCAGACAGTAAGAAACTTTCACTGGATAACCACTTTCCATTGCCAACAGTATGACTTACTGCTCACTGAATCAGTGAGAAATCAGGCAGAAATGCTTAAAATAAGACTAAAAGTAATTTCAAATTGTAGAAACTAAATGTGAAAATGCACTGACAGAATCTGCCATCACTCAGTGAATTGACAAGTAAGCAACAATGCAAGGAGAAATTGAGACAACTATCCTCCTGCTCTGTATAAAAGAGACAGGTACACACAGGAATTCTGGTGATCAGGAGGATTTAATGTAGGTAAGGCAGGAGCAATTGTCCAGAATGTACCACAGCATGAAGAAAATATTCCACTTCATTCATTCATTTCATTCATTTGTTCCAGGATTTTTTTTTTCTTTTCTTTTTTTTTTTTTTTTTTGAGATGGGGTCTCGCTCTGTCACCCAGGCTGAAGTGCAGTGGCGCGATCTCGGCTCACTGCAAGCTCTGCCTCCCGGGTTCACGCCATTCTCCTGCCTCAGCCTCCCGAGTAGCTGGGACTACAGGCGCCAGCCACCACGCCCGGCTAATTTTTTGTAATTTTAGTAGAGACGGGGTTTCACCGTGTTAGCCAAGATGGTCTCAATCTCCTGACCTCGTGATCTGACCTCCTCGGCCTCCCAAAGTGCTGGGATTACAGGCGTGAGCCACCGCACCTGGCCAGGATTTCTTAAATTGCGATTTTTTTTCGGTAATCTATTGCTATGTAACAGATACATTTTAAGCTCAGTGACTTAAAACAATTACCATTTTAATATTTCATAATTTTCTGGGTTGTCTGGGCTTAGCTGGATAGATTTCTGGTTACTGAGATGTCACTTGACTGGACTTGAACTCCAAGATGGCTCTTGAACTTGGTTGGCAGTTAGTGCTGGCTGGCTGTAGCCAGTTCACTTGAAATTTTTGAGAAAGCCTCATCTCTCTTCCATGTGACTCCTTCATGTGGTTTGGGCTTCTCTGGGCAAACAATAGGTCACAAAAAGAAGCATTCAAAGAAGACACATTCCAATGCCTGAGGACTCATCAAGCCTTTGCATTATGCTTGCAAATATCCCATGAGCCAATGTTAGACATAGGGCAAACTCAAAGTCAAAGTAGGAGGAAACTACACAGGGTCTAAATACAAGAGGGCATGGGTTCACTGGGAGACTCAAAAGTAACATAGTTTCCCTTGCATGCATGTGTTTGAATAGGGGAATGGTTTCAGAAGTGGATTCGGGGTAGCAGCATTGAGAAGGCAAGAAGGCTAGCGAGAATATAGCCTCAGCAGTACTGCAGCTTCAGACTGATCCTATGGGAAGCTCTGAAGCTAAATTTTCACCCAGAGTTAGTCCAGCCTTAAGACAAGGGGGGCATGGAGCACTTATAATTAGGCCAGTAAGTCTTTAGCTCTTTAGCTCTAGGAAGGAGAAGGGAAGTGACGGGGCATGGCCTCCCAGTGAGAATAGGGTGGCTGTAAGTCATTAGCAGTCAACTATCATAGTAGCTGGAGCAGGAAGCACTTACAGCGCACACAGCATCAACTACAGATGTTCACCTGCAAAGCTTTGTTGTTATGTTCCTAAGAATATTGAAGCTCGCGATGTTGATTCCACACATATCATGGAATACTCCTCTTTGTAAAAATGTCATTCATTCTAGTATTTTTATATTATCATAATAATAGTTGTTTTTTTCTCCTTATGCTTATAAGAAATCTATAGAAGAGAAGAAGAAAATCTATAGCATTTTTATTTTTCCTTACTTATTTTTGGAAAAAAAATCCTAAAGTGAAGAATTCACTTTGTAGCATCAAATGCTCAGCCCATAATTATTTCATTACTGAATGATGATAATGAGTAAAAGAGGAAAAGAAAGAAGAAAAAGATAAAAATAGCAAAGAGAATTTCTACAAAGAGGACTTGGAGAGCTAGGGGGAAAAAAGGAGGCTTCCTGAGGTATAAGAATGAAGTGTCTTTTTACTCAGTGGGAACCTTATCAAAGAGAGCTTACCAGAGAAGACAGGATTTATTGAAAAATGTTTAATAAAGTCCATTGAAAGATGTGTTTGTTCATGAAATACCCAACTAAAGATATAATTTAGAGAAATACAAGTGTTTTAAAATCTGAAAAGGAAAACAATGATCTATCTTAAGGACAGAAAATTTTGTATGTTATCACAAGAGAATGAAAATAGGAAGAATCATCTGATATATTTATGAGAGTTTTAAAAATCAATTATTAAGGAGATTATAAAATACTTTGAAGAAATAGAAAGGAAGCTGACTTTAAAAATAAATATATGTTTATATTTATAGGACACTACAGCAGAAAAATGCAATAAGATTTGCATGTGTATAAGTCTTTCATAAAGTTTACATTCAGATTGCATGAAATATGATATATGTTAAAATTACTTCTATGGTTTTGACATAAAATGTGTAATTGAACAATTTTTTATTCTAATGACAATATTCCTGATTTAATGTGTAAATTGAATATTTTAAATAAAATAATCCTTAGTGTTTGCTTTTGGTTAAATCAAGTGAAAATTCAAATTGTTAACAAAAACGTTATAGTCAACAAACATTGGTTAGATTAGTCAGCTCATTTACCAAACGTTAAAGTAGCACTATAATAAACATAACAATTTAGTGCCAGTAAACGAATAGTTTGTTGGGAAGAACAGAAAGTCAAGACAGACTCAAGTGCAAATGAATATATGTTTAATATAATAAAAGTTGCCTTAAAATTAGTTATGAAAAGATGAATCCCATTATTTCCTTGTTCTATAGTACAATTCCGATGTCTCTGTAGTTGATATGAAAATAACACATCAACTAATAAACGTACTAGAAGAAAACACATTACTCAAAGAATAAACTTGGGTCAAGAAAGCATGTTTTAGCAAGGTCATACTCTTCTAATCACACAGTGTGAAAATATTGATAAATTATAACAGTTAAACATTTTTATAAATTAGAAAACCAAAAGCAAAATCATATTTAAAACAAGAAATGGGACAGGCACGGTGGTTCACGCCTATGATCCCAGCACTTTGGGAGGCTGAGGCAGGTGGACCCACTTGAGGTTAGGAGTTTGAGACCAGTCTGGCCAACCTGGCGAAACTCCAGCTCTACCAAAAATACGAAAATTAGCCAGGTGTGGTGGCGCATGCCTGTAATCCCAGCTACTCGGGAGGCTGAGGCAGGAGAATTGCTTGAACCCGGGAGGTGGAGGTTGAAGTGAGCTGAGATCGTGTCACTGCATGATAGAGCAAGACTCTGACTCAAAAAAAAAGAGAACAAAATGTTATACAAAGGGTATAAAAAGGTTAACACTCATCTTTGATAAAGGTCATGTATAAATCATAATCAATAAACAATCAGATGAAATTCTATTTTGTGTGTGTGTGTGTGTGTGTGTGTGTGTGTGTGTGAGTGTTTGTAGAATAAGAGGGAGAACATACATATACTGGGTAAGCAACATGATAATAAAAGGCCCAATTACTTAAAGGAAAAATAAGCAAACCACATAGACACACAGATTGATTTTTAAGAAAAGAACAATGGTTAAGGAACACATGAAAATATGATAAAGTCGAGGGTAATTTTATAATCTTAGTTAAAATATAAAATGTAAAACTTAGCTGGGTGTGATGGCAAGCACCTGTAGTCCCAGCTGCTTGGGAGGCTGAGGCAGGAGAATTGCTTGAACCTGGGAGGCGAGGTTGCAGTGAGCCGAGATCGTACCACTGCACTCCAACCTGGGTGACAGAGCAAGTCTCCATCTCAAAAATAACATAACATAAAATAAAATTTAAAAAAGTAATAAAATATAAAATGTAAATACATCGTTTTAAAATCAATCATAAACAATTTGATGGAGCAAAGTCTTATCTAGGCTAGTTTGAGGAAATATGTACCTCATGAATTATTGGTGGGAATGTTAATTGATGCAACTTGCTTGTAGAGAGAGTTAATATCTACAAAATTTTAGCATTCACATATCATTAGACCAAGAAAATTAACATAAAAATACATTTGAAAATGTACATGTTTAAGGAACTTCATGTAAGCATTGTCTGTGATTCAAAAAGATTAAAACAATGATAGGCTAACATCATGGAATAATTTACAGTTATTATAAAAGAATAAGGTAGATCTACCTGTGATCTAACGTGATCAGAAACACATGTACACACATGCACACTTATAAACACACATTCTTCCATGTGCTTTGAAATGTCCTCCAATAAATAACCTTTTAATAGAACTTGGCTCTGTGGAAGACTAAACGGGTATAATACAAGTACTGGAAGAAACCCTGGAAGGAGAGGTATCTGTGATAGCTGAGCCCCACAATGGAAGCAGGGCAAAATCCCCATCACTCATAGAGGAGAGCTGCCTGGGCCAGCAACCAGACCCATCTGATAACAATAGGAGTGGGCCAATATTGTCTTATTCTACCAAGATTTGGGGATTTATTTGTGACTGCAGCCTATCCTTGTCTATATCAGAAAAATAAAATGTATACATTTATTACTCTTTTTCCCCCAAAAGTGCAAAATAAATTTTAATATAAGAATTATCTTGTTTGATTTCATAGTACTTTATTTAAATTTTTCTTTCCTATAAGGAAATATTTTCAAATTTTTGGGTTAGGAAACACCTAAAAATTATCTTAAATTCCATTTATTTCAAGATTTCAGCACACAGTTTGGCCTTTATTTTTTCCAAACCAGCAAATATTTTGCAAAACAAACTTAGTTGCTCAGCTTTCAGTTAGAGTCTAAGACTATACACATAATGTAAGAGAGGCAGTGAATAATTTGTTTCACAAAATATCACGCAGAAATTGTGAAAACAGAGGAATATGGCCTGTGACTACTTAGATGCCTCAGGTAAAAGATAGGTCTGTATATGAATCATTGCTCAACCAAAAATCTAGTAATAACCCATCTCAGGTAAAGTTCATATTGCACAAGTAAAGAAAACTTTACAGAAATATGCAGCTATAATAATATGCTTCACTATTTTGAACGATTCTAAACCTATAATTTGCAAGTGACACCAGATCACAATGTTTTACAGTATTTGGCTTACATTATGAAATTGAATACAAGGTGGCTAAAATTATTTACTCCCAGGAATAACATGTCATCATTGAATAGTGAACATAGTAAAGATGATCACATCAGCAGTAGCAATGCCTTTATTTGAGCTTTGCCTAAATATCAAAGAATAACGTTAACTTTAACTAGAAGAGAGCTCCCTGTGTTCTTAAATACACAAATCACTTGATAGTAACAACGTTTCAAAATATTGAAGGCTAAAATTTTAGTGTTTTTATTTACAAAATCAATTCCCTGTCAGTGTTTCATCTGAGTCTTTACTATCTAGAGAGTAATCTAATTTACTAAGCTACAATAGTTTTGGCATAAACATAAATAACATGTCTTTCAGAAATCAAGACTTTATTTGCTCTATCCATGAAAAAATACAAGAAAGTCTATGTTTTATTTACAAATTATTTTTATACGTGTGTGGATATGATTTTCTGTAGATAAGCACATTGGGACAAAATATTACATACTGAGTTTTTAAATTGACAAATAATAATTGTACATATTCATGGGGTCCATAGTGATGTTTTGATACAGATCCTACATAGTGATCATGTCAGAAAAATAGCATATTCACCATCTCAGACATTTATCTTCCCTTGGTGTTGAGAACATTTAATAACCTCCTTGTATCTATTTGGAACTATATATTAATGTTAACTAGAGTCATCCTACAGTGCTATAGAACACTAGAACCTGTTCTTTCCATCTAGTTATGGTTTTGTATCCTTTAAGAAAATTTTTCCCTATTCCCCTTTCCCCCTACTCTTCCCAGCCTCTAGTATCCGCTGTTCTACTTTTTACTTCTATGAGATCACCTTTTGTTAGCTTCCACAAACGAGTGAGAACATGTGGTGTTTCACTTTCTGTGTCTGATTTATTTCACTTAACATAATATCCTCCGATTCTCACTATGTTGCCACAAATGACAGGATTTTTTTTTCCTTTTTAATGCCTGAATAGTATTCCATTGTGTATAATATATACCACCTTTTCTTTATCCACCCATCTGCTGTTGGACACCTAGGTTGATCCCATACCTTGGCTATTGTGAATAGTGCTGCTATAAACATGGGGTTGCAGATGTCTCCTCCATAAACGGATTTCTTTTCCTTTGGATAAATGCCCAGTAGTGAGATTGCTGGATCATATGGGAGTTCTTGTGGTATTTTGGGGAAACTCCATTCTGTTCTCCATAGTTTTTTCTTATCTCTCTACATTAAACTCTCCTCTCTCTCAAAGCAGGCAAGCCTTGTGGCACACTTGGGGTATCTCTGGCTTACGTAATTTGTCTTCTACAGAGTGTTCCTTCTTGTGTTCCCACTACTTTGGACAATCATCTTTTATTCTATTTTCTCATAAAAAGAACTTCTACGTCAACTGACTTCAGTTTTCAGATGAATACCTGGCTCTCTATTTTATGGTAGAATTGAAAAAAAAGAAAGTGATAAATAATCTGGTTGTGGAATCAATTAGATTTTTAAACAGATTTCTCTTCCCAGTATTCTCCCAATATTCCATAGAACAATATATTTTTAGTCAATATTCTTTTAAAATATTTCAAGGTCTCACTAAAGGCAAGACACATGTATATGAAATTTGAAATGTTATTAAAATGGAAACATTCTGCTAGCGGTGATTTCATTAGCAGTGGGAAATATGCAAATATTTCTAGAGTAAATTGATTTAGGTTTATCTCTCTGTGAAGCTGCTTGAAAGTTTCCACCCTTATCCAGGTGTTGCAGTGTAGGCGGACACATGTAGTCAACAAAAGGGCTCTTTGATGCCAACACCATATCACTCGAAACTGAACAATGCACGTTATTACAAGGCAATTCTTTCTTGTTTTATCCCATCATTAGAAGAAAATAAGAGTGGAAATGCATGTGCTTGCAATACACTTGTTAGAAACAAGCTTGATTGCGCAGGGATGTAAAGCAAAAAGGACTCTTCTGCAAAGAGGCTGATTCACCACTAAGTGCATGCTTTGGATGTATCAGGGTAAGAGATGGAAATAAGAAGATGCAATAATCTTTCTTTGTTCTTAGACGTCCGGAGATATTTTCCTTCATTCATTTGCTTTCAAACAAGTACAAACTGCTGCTCAATGTCCTCTACTATTAGCCTTCATCTGGTTGAGCACATTTTATCTTGAACTTTGACCCACTTCTTACCTTCTTTCTCCCTGACGCTTTACATTGAGATGCAAGCTTTATGCAGGTAGGGACTTTGTTTTGGGCACGATATCTCTCCAATATCTAACACATGGTCAATAAACACCTACGAATGAGTGAATGAATGGAGCTAGAATTGTATGAGCTACATATTCTCTATTTGAGACACAATTTTGAATCTCTGTCAAACAGACACTAGAAAGATTTGGAGAAGAGCTACTAAGACCATCTATTTCTTCTGTCTCTACTACAAACGAATCCAAAACACCAAAAAGAAAAGAAGTGTTAGTTATGTCCTTATTACTTATTTCTATAGAAAATCTAGTTCACTCAAACTAATGACACATATGACCACTACGTTCATGTTTTTCTATTATTTTTAAAGCAATAGAGTTGTTAAAATAATGGACATTTCATTGATTATTTTAGTTTTGACTTTTCAGGTGATTTCTGACAATGATATTCTATAAGACAATAAAATACCATTATTATAATAAGAACTAATATTTTATTAGCACTCCACAACTTAAAAAGTACATCCACACTTATTTAGTAGTTTTATAAGCCATTACTCATTTTGTTTTTTTCTGACCTTAAACTTTAAACATATATTTAATATCTCACTCTATATTTATTAATTATTCTTCTTTATTTAGTGTCTGTAACGCCTTACATATGATCTGTGGGTAGGAGATATGGTAGAGGCTTTTAACATATGTTATTTTATTTAATCTCCAGAAAATCTTACAAAGCTTATAATACTCCCATCACACAGACAGAAAAAATAAGATTCAGCAGGATAGAGACTACATATTTTACAGTCTATTTTCTTTCTGCTTTTTCAGACTGCTGTCTACATAACACTTAATATGTTGGGTTAATGACTATCGAGACTGGTTGGCCTACATCGCAAGGTTCTTTTTATTTGCATATCTTCACTTTTAGAGAAATTACTCACAAGAGAGTCATCTAGTTTGTCCCACTCCTACAGGTTTTTTTCTGCTAATTTTTTTCCTGGTATTTTTTTAGTCTTGTTCAAAAACTGTTGTTAGATAAAATGTTCTTCTCAAACATATAACAAACTTCTGGATTGAATGTTTCCTAGTAGTAATTTTTCTTTTTATCATTTATTGCCCTGCTTCTGAATGTGGAAAAATATTAGATCACAAATTAAAGTTCTGTATTAGCTCTTTTTATTTTAGTATAGCCATGCAGGGCAGTATAGTCGGGAGGTGGGGTAAGAAACACAGACAGCTCAGGTAATCAATAAGACTACCACTATTTAGGGTTATTCAGTTCTGAAACCCAAAATGTCAGCAGTACAAGCGCACATCAGTTAACATACTAGCTAATGATTGAAATTTAATTTGGTTATATGTTGTGTAATCCACATTTTTACATAATATGGACTCACTTTAAGTTATACCCAATAACAAGTTTCAAAAATGGAGATGCCTCATTTGCTTGGACCTTGGTGTTTTAATCCTTTTCTCCTAGATATGATTTCAGCTATAACCTGTTGTTTAAACCAGAATGTAATTTATTCAAAGGGCTTCCAAGTGGAGAAATACCTTATAATCACTCTTAACTGTCTACACCGTTGCGTAACCACTCTCATGTCTGAATTAGTCTCAAAACAAATTGAACTGGACTCAGGAAAACAGGAGTCTAATTCCAGATCTGCCAATGGGTAGTTGTGAGACGTCTTCAAAGTTTGGTCAATTATGTTTGTAGGATATTTTTTTGTTTGCCTTAGTTATTTTTGCCCAACATTATCCCTGAAGTTTTTAGGCCTCCCTCCTTAAGGAAAAAGCATAAAATTCCCAGAATCATCTATCATTTGATTGATACTATCATATCTTTCCTTCTTATTATTAGTATCCATACGAAGGCTAAAAAAAATCTCATAATCAATTGCCATTCAATTCAGTCAGTATTGGTGTCTGTAAAATGCCTTAAGGAACCTTTAGCAGATTTGTAATTTAAGAGAAATCTTATATATATGGTAGCTAAACTAGTTAAGGGAGGTATACTACTTATAGATTTAACAATAAACTTTATGATACAAAAATCTCCGTAGAATTTTATTTCTTGTAATTTGACTTACATTTAAATATGTTTAGCCAATATGTTATCTATACTTATTTAGCACATACTATGTAATAATCACTGCACTAGCATCCCAAATGCATGAAACTGTTCCATCTTCACATCTTTGTGGGTTGTAAGTATAAGGCTATGAGAAGTTAATTAAATTATCCAAGGTGACCCTACAGGATAGATCCAGTATTTGAATTGTGGATGAGATGACAAAATAAAAGATATATCTGTTATGGAATATGGTGTTTCCATAGGAGCTTGATATCTTTTTAGAGTATCTATAGGTCAGGATCCAATCAGGAGAAAGATATCACATAGTAATGTGAAAAGATGAAGTTTAATATGAAACATTATTTAATTATGATAAAAGTTACTACAAAAATATACGTAGAACTCTGAAGGGTTCTATAGGGATAAGTGAGAGTATTCAAGGGAGGACAAAGTTGGAAGCGGAGTCTCTCCCAAAGCTGAGGCTCCAACCTCATTGGAGGAGGTGTGCTTTATGTCCATTGGAAGGCAAAGAAGTTTGCTGGTTTTCCTAGGCCAGAGAATAAGCAGAAGTAAAATTTTCAGGGTATAAGGACGCTGAGGCTGACAGGCAGACACACAAAAGGAGTAGGGGTGCCGCTGCAAGTGTGAGGCCAGGAGGAGCAAGTGACAGCCATTTTGGGAGGAAAACAGAAAACAACCCTCTGGATTGCAGGCAAGCAGAGGCTGCTGCAACTTTCAGAGCCATAGGAAAGTTGTCAAAGAATCAAAATTGGTGGACGGTTTCTCAGAGGCCATTGGTGTGATCCTGCAAGTTATAGGCCTCAAGCATGTAGACAGCCTGTAGGCAAGGGAATTTCCAAGCCCAGGCCAAGGTTGTAAAGTCACTGAGGAACTGTGCCCTCTGTGTCTGATGTCTCTACCCACATACCCTATTAACTAACTGTGTTGCAGAAGTATGAGAAAACAAAATAAGGCCTGATAGAACCAGGAAGGAAATCTCCCTTTCTCCTACAATGCCTCTACAGCACCCAATTCTGACCAAGCTTTATATAGTGGTCCCTGTATAGAAGAGATGCTTAGAGAGTTCAGTACATTATCACAGAGCTGGTACTCAAAGGTGGATTTACAGACCAGATGCAGTAAATTGATAACCAGCACAGACCATGACAAATTTGTTGTTACAGAGCTTATTTACACAGTTTAAAAATCACTTGAAAAGAGTGCCACCAATAATTAAAATTATCTCTTAAGTTAAACATCTGAGTTATTGCACAGACTTTTTAAGACCACACAAATTTTGTTGCAGAAATTGCAAGGAATGGAATTGCCCCCAACCTAACACAGCCACTGATTGCTCTCATCCTTCAAAGTATAAGTTTCCCTTTTACATTATTGAATAAACCACTTTTCTAGTCTCATGTAAGGAATGATTTCAAATGGAAGGGCTTTAGCCATCTCTCAGTAACAATACGATGAAAGCTATCAATCCTTGTGATGACTCTTCAAAATCTCAATCATAAGTGCCTTTCACTAAAGTAGACATGTTTCATGGAAGATACACAGATTTAAAAAAAAAAAAGAGAAAAGTTAAAAAAGAGAAATTTATGATTTTCTATTATAATTGCTTTTAAAACTGAAAGGAATTTTCATTCATATAACCCAAATTCTATTCTAGTTTTAGGTTTAGAAGATGTTGAAATGAATCAAGAAACTATAGCATTGTTCTTGGTTAACTTTTATCATTAGGATCTAAGTATAAACCCACTTGTGTTCTCCTAAAGTTTTGAAATTGGTTCTGGTTTGAGTTTTGAATTATTATTTGGAGGAAGAGAGCAGAAATTATTTTTTCAACCATTCTTTTTAATATGCTTGGAAGAAAATCAAGTAGGACTGGGAATATATTAAATTATAATTTATGCTCCCTTAAGCTTAGCTAGATTTGAAGAATTTATGTTGCCCTAAATACTTGAGCCAGTTTTATGTTCTTAACATAGCAACAAACAAAATGTTAAAGAAAGTCCTTCCAAATTATTATACTGCTCCAATTATCTTCTCTTCCCTGATTGTGAAGGAAATGTCAAGTGGGGGAAGTTTAAAATGATTCATATATTGCTCTCTAATTAAAATAATAGTAGACAAATTATACTGAATGGGCAAAAGCTGGAAGCATTCCCTTTGAAAACTGGCACAAGACCAGGATGCCCTCTCTCAGCACTCCTATTCAACATAGTATTGGAAATTCTGGCCAGGGCAATCAGGCAAAAGAAAGAAATAAGGAGTATTAAAACAGGAAGAGAGGAAGTCAAATTGTCTCTGTTTGCAGATGACATGATTCTATATTAAGAAAACCCCATTGTCTCAGCCCCCAAGCTCCTTAAGCTGATAAGCAACTTCAGCAAAGTCTCAGGATACAAAATCAATGTGCAAAAATCACAAGCATTCCTATACACCAACAATAGACAAGCAAAGAGCCAAACCATGAAAAAACTCCCATTCACAATTGCTACAAAGAGAATAAAATTCCTAGGAATACAACTTACAAGGGACTGAAGGACGTCTTCAAGGAGAACTACACACCACTGCTCAAGGAAATAAGAGAGGACACAAACAAATGGAAAAAACATTCCATGCTTACAGACAGGAAGAATCAATATTATGAAAATAGCCATACTGCCCAAAGTAATTTATAGACTTGATGCTATTCCCATCAAGCTACCATTGACTTTCTTCACAGAATTAGAAAAAAAAACTACTTTAAATTTCATATAGAACCAAAAAAAGAGCCTGTATAGCCAAGACAATCCTAAGCAAAAGAAAAAAGCTGGAGGCATCATGCTACCTTACTTCAAACTATACTACAAGGCTACAATAACCAAAACAGCATGGTATTGGTACCAAAACAGATGTATAGACCAATAAAACAGAACAGAGACCTCAGAAATAACACCACAAATCTACAACCATCTGATCTTTGACAAACCTGACAAAAACAAGCAATGGGGAAAGGATACCATATTTAATAAATGGTGCTGGGAAAACTGGCTAGCCATATGCAGAGAACTGGACTCTTTCCTTGCAACTTATACAAAAATTAACTCAGGATGGATTAAAGATTTAGGGGAAAACCCGAAACCATAAAAACCCTAGAAAAAAACCTAGGCAATACCATTCAGGACATAGGCATGGGTAAAGACTTCATGACTAAAACACCAAAAGCAATGGCAACAAAAGCCAAAATTGACAAATGGAATCTAATTAAACTAAGGAGCATCTGGACAGCAAAAGAAACTAGCATCAGAGTGAACAAGTAACCTAAGGAATGGGAGAAGATTTTTGCAATCTACCCATCTGACAAAGGTCTAATATCCAGAATCTATAAGGAACTTAAACAAATTTACAAGAAAAAAACAACCCCATCAAAAAGTGGGCAAAGGATATGAACAGGCACTTCTCAAAAGAAGACATTTATGCAGCCAACAAACATATGAAAAAAAGCTCATCATCACTGATCGTTAGAGAAATTCAAATCAAAACCACAAGGAGATACCATCTCATGCCAGTCAGAATGACAATTATTAAAAAGTCAGGAAACAATAGATGCTGGTGAGGGTGTGGAGAAATAGTAATGCTTCTGCACCGTTGGCGAGAGTGTAAATTAGTTCAACCATTGTAGAAGACAGAGTGGTGATTTCTCAAGGATCAAGAACCAGAAATACCATTTGACCCAGCAATTCCATTACTGGGTATATACCCAAATGTTTAAAAATCATTCTACTATAAAGACACATGCAGATGTATGTTTATTGCAACACTATTTACAATAGCAAAGACTTGGAACCAACCAAAATGCCCATCAATGTTAGACTGAACAAAGAAAATGTGGCATGGAGTACTACGCAGCCATGAAAAAGAATGAGATTATGTCCTTTGCACAGACATGGATGAAGCTGGAAGCCTTCAAACTCAGCAAACTAACACAGAAACAGAAAAGCAAACACCACATGTTTTCACACATAAGTGGGAGTTGAACAATGAGAACACATGGACACAGGGAGGGGAACAATGCATGGACACAGGGAGAGGAATAGCACAACCAGCGCCTGTAGGGGTTGAGGGCAGACAGGAGGGAGAATATTAGGACAAATACCTAATGCATGCAGGGCTTAAAACTCTAGATGATGGGTTGATTGGTGTAGCAAACCACCATGGCACATATATACCTATGTAACAAACCTGTACGTTCTGCACATGTGTCCTGGAACTTAAAGTAAAATTTTTAAAAAGGCTATTATAAGAGATTTGCTCACAGTATGGCCAAGTGAAGGCCTAAAGTTAAAGAAAAACAATTTTCAGATTGTAACAATGAACTCAGAAAAAAATAAAAAACAATCATCTACAGGCATGGGATAGTGAAAAAAAATTTTGGCAGATTTTAGTGGAGAGCCAACCAGTGAAAGAAGGAAAAAGCATAGGTGGTTTCCCACTTTACCAGCTTTAAACAGACAGATTACAGTCAATCCAACATGAGACAGATAAAACTCTAGGAGAAGAAAAGATCTATAGTGTTTTCAGTGTGAATACAACCAAGTAAAATCCTTGCTTAAAAAAAAATCATTCTTGGCTGGGCATGGTGGCTCATGCCTGTAATCCCAGGACTTTGGGAGGCCAAGGCAGGTGGATCACGAGGTCGGGATATCGAGACCACCCTGGCTAACATGGTGAAATCCCATCTCTACTAAAAATACAAAAAATTAGCCGGGCATGGTGGTGGCCACCTGCAGTTCCAGCTACTCGGGAGGCTGAGGCAGGAGAATAGTGTGAACCCAGGAGGCGGAGCTTGTAGTGAGCTGAGATCCCACCGCTGCACTCCAGCCTGCGTGACAGAGAGAGACTCTGTCTCAAAAAAAAAAATTGGAGAAATATAAAATAATAGAAAATCTATGCAACATAACAGTGACAATGGCTAGGATACAACAAGACATAACCTCAAAATTATCCCACAGCTAAGATGAAAAGCATAATTTATTCTCAAAAGAAAGGTTAACCAAGAAATACAAACCCAGGATGACCAAGATAGAAGAATTAGAAGGCAAGTTTTCTCAATTTGGAGAAAGATAGAAATTTATGCATTCAAAAATATTAGCAAATCTCAAACAAGATAATTATAAAAGCCACCACTAAGCACATCACAAATAAAATACAAAAAAATAAAAATTAAGAACAAGTCTTGAAAAAAAGCCAGAGAAAAATGGAATATGATGTACAGGGAAACAGTAATTCTAAGCATTGTTAATTACTCATTAAAAGCCACTGAGGTCAGAAAACAGTAGAACAGCCTTACAGCACTGAAGGAAGAAAAGAGAAAAAATAATCAGAATTCTGTATCTGTCTCAGAAATTGGAAATTAGTCTTCAAAAATGAAAGTGAACTAAAAACATTTATACATACATAAAAATGAAAGAATCAGTTCCCAAGACATTTGCACTATAAAAAAATGCTAAAGGAAGTTTTTAAAATCATACCAGATTGAAAGTGAAATCTACATGAAGGAAAGGCAAGGGTTGGACAAAACATCTGGACAAATGTAACACCTTTTTTATTTTCCATTGATTTCAGATTAATATGAGTGTTTAAAGCAAACATGTTAACATTGTATCTCAGAGCCCACAATGATTGCAGATGGGTACATATGGAAACTGCAGCATGAATGGAGGAGGGGGGGGTGGTGAACATGCATTGCTGCTAAGTATTTTCTTCATAGTGTGTAAAATTGAACAATGTTAACTCCAACTAGACTCTGAAAAGTTACAGATTCATATTGTAATCCCTATTTTAACCACAATAGACATAATGCTAAGGGGCATATCTAAAATCCATTAGGTGATAGAAAATGAGCTTCTGAAAACATTTTCAAAGAATCCAAAAGAATTGAGGAAAGAGAAACAGAGGGAAAAAAAACAAGAGAGGATATACAGAAAATGCTAGATCTAAATTCAAAAGCCAAAAAATTATGTAAATATAAATATGATAGCACTCCAATTAAAAGACAAATTATTAGAATAGGCTAAAAGACATGTTCCAACTATATACTACCTACAAAAGATAGACTTCAATATAATGTCACAGGTTGAAAGCAGACGAATGAAAAATGGTAAGAACAGGAAGTCTGGAGTGACTATATTAACATCAGATAATAGCAATTTGAAGTAAAAGTGTTACAAGAAATAAAATGAGTTATTTTCTAATAATAAATGTGTCAATTCTTTAGGAATACATTACAATCATAAATGTCTATGTGCCTAGTAAAAGCTCTTAAATACATGAAGCAAGCATAAACATTAAAAGGAGATTTAGGAGATGTAGACCATTTCACGGTCATAGTTGGAGATGTTAACATCACTTTCTCAGTAGTTGATAGACTAGTTAGGTTGAAGAAAATCAATAAAGATATAGATGATCTGAACAAGAACAATAACTTTGACTTTTCAAATGCATATAATATATTCATTGAGATAGATCATATGATGTATTATAAAACAAGGCTAGATATAATAAAAATGGCTGAAATAACACAGTGGATGTTTTCTGACAATAATAAAATAAAATTAAAAACCAGTAACAGGTCAGGCATGGTGGCTCATGCCTGTAATCCCAGCACTTTGGGAGGTCGAGGCGGGCAGATCACGAAGTCAGGAGTTCGAGACTAGCCTCGCCAATATGGTGAAACCCCATTTTTACTAAAAAAATACAAAAATTCACCAGCCCTGGTGGCGTGCACCTGTAGGCCCAGCTACTCAGAAGACTAAGGCAGGAGAATCACTTGAACCTGGGAGGAGAAGGTTGCGGTGAGCCGAGATTGCGCCACTGCACTCCAGCCTGGGCGACAGAGTGAGACTCCGTCAAACAAAACAAAACAAAACAAACAAAAAAGATATCTAGAAACACGCAAATATTTGGAAATTAAACAGCATAATTTTCAATAATTATTCAAAGAAAATCATAAAAATTAGAACTGTTTTAAATTAAATGATACTGAAAATATTACATATCAAAATATATAGCATGCAGTTAAAAATGTTTAGAAGAAATTTCATAACTTTAGATTCTCATAATAGAAAGGAAGAAAAACCTAAAATTAATGATCTATGTTTCATCCTAAGTAGCTAGAAAAAAGAAAGCAAAGTAAATCCTTAGTAATATAAGAGTAGAATTCAATAAAATAGAAAACAAAACAACACAAAAGAAAACAAAGACAAAAGTGGCATTTTCAAAAGATCCACAAATTGATAGATCCATAAGTGTTCAAGAAAACAAAAAAGAAAAGGCACAGATATTAGTAATGAAAAAAGTGTTTCTCACTACTGATCCTACAGACAATAAATTATAAAGCGATATGAACAACTTAAAGAAATGTACAGACACACACACACACACACACACACATACATGTACACACCCCATAGATGGCCCGGGCCTGGTACTTTCACTGGTGAATTACATCAAACATTTAAAAAGTACCAGTCTTGGCCGGGCGCGGTGGCTCACCCCTATCATCCCAGCACTTTGGGAGGCCGAGGTGGGCGGATCATCTGAGGTCAGGAATTTGAGACTAGCCTGACCAACGTGGTGAAAAAAACCCGTCTCTACTAAAAGTACAAAATTAGCCGGGCGTGGTGGCACATGCCTGTAATTCCAGCTACTCAGGAGGCTGAGGCAAGAGAATCGCTTAAACCCGGGAGACGGAGGTTGCAGTGAGCCGAGACAGCGCCCTTGCGCTCCAGCCTGGGCAACAGAGCGGAACTCCGTCTCAAAAAAAAAAAAAAAAAAAGTACCAGAAGTACCAGTCTTAAACAAACTCTGTCAAAAATGAAACAAGAAATAACTCTAATACCAAAACTCAAAAAAGACATACATTACAAAAATAGAAAATTACAAGCCAATAACCCTAAGGAATCTAGCCCTTAATAAAATATTAGCAAGTTGAATCCACCTATGATAATACCTTACAACTAAATGGAATTTATTTTAAGAACTGCTGGATTGGTTTAAAGTTCAATGTTAATCAATATAATTTGCCATAATATCAGAATAAAAAGAATAATCGTGATCATTTCAGTAAGTGTGTAAAAATATTTAACAAAGCTTAACTCTCAGGCACACTACAAAGTCTTCAGAAAACAGGAATCAGAGGGAATCCCATTGAGTTAATAAAGGGTAAGTATTAAAAAAAAACTGAAGGTAACGTTTTACTTAATAATGAATCATTGCAGAAATTTCCCCTCAGTTTGGGAATAAGGGATGAGTACCTCCATTATTTCTCGCCAACATTTAACTAAATGCCCTAGCCATTATAATAACTAACTAAATAAGCCAAAAGCATAAAGATGATAGAGGAAGAAATAAAACTTACTCTATTTGCAGATGACATGATTGCTTATGTAGAAAATGTTAACGAATCTATAAAATGGTCTTTTAAACTAACTAATGAATTCAGCATACTCACAAGGTAGAGTAAATAAAATACATTATATTCATATATATAAGTAGAAAATATTTAGAAAATAAACATTTTAAAAAGCAATTTACAATGAGGTCAAAATCATAAAACACTTATGAATATCCATAAAAACATATGCAAAGTCTCTCAATAAAAGCTATATTTTATTATATATTTGCAGAGAAAATTTTTAAAAGACCAAAAGATAGATGTAAAGATGGATTATGTTCAGACACTAGAATGATCAACATTATTAAGATGCCAAGAGCTAAATTTATCTCTAGATCAAATAATCCTCACCATAACTCTTTTGCTTACTTGTAGAAGAGTTTTTATAGAAATTCACAAATTAATCTTAAAGTTGATATGAAAATGAAAAATAGAAAATCTTGAAAATGAAAAACAAAATTAGATGAATTATACTATGTGATTTTAAGACTTCCAGTAAAGGTACTGCACAAAGGAGTATGGAAATGGCATAAGTAACAAATAATAAATTAACAAATGAAAATTAGAAGCCCAGAAATATATCCAGTCATTTGATTTTCACAAAGAAACCAAAGAAATTTAATGGATGAATGTAAGTCTTTTCCACAAATTATGCAAGAATAACTATTTTTAATACATTTTTAAAATAAGCCTCACCCCTATTTCACACCACACACAAATATTAATTTAAGCTGGATCATCAACTTAAACATAAAAGCTGAAATCATAAAGTTTCTTAAAAAACATAAAAAATATCTTTATAATCTTGAGATTAGCAAATATTTCTCAGACAAGTCACAGAAAGCCAAAATACCAGTTATCAATAAATTACACTTTCTTAAAATGAAAATGACCTGCTCTTCAACAACACTGTTGAGAAAAGAAAGAGGTAAATTATCTATTAGAAGAAAATATTTGAAAATCAAACTTTTTTTTAATGTGATAATAAAGTCTTAATTTATTCCTTTTTTTTGTGATGCTTAAGTCCTAAGACCAGTGACAGTGAGGATTGTATAACAAATAAGAGATAATTCTGCAACTGGTAAATTTCAACATTCTTTTATTATTATTATTATTATTATTATTATACTTTAAGTTTTAGGGTACATGTGCACAAAGTGCAGGTTAGTTACATATGTATACATGTGCCATGCTGGTGTGTTGCACCCATTAACTCGCCATTTAGCATTAGGTATATCTCCTAATGCTATCCCTCCCCCCTCCTCCCACCCCACAACAGTCCCCAGAGTGTGATGTTGCCCTTCCTGTGTCCATGTGTTCTCATTGTTCAATTCCCATCTATGAGTGAGAACACGCACTGTTTGGTTTTTTGTCCTTGCGATAGTTTACTGAGAATGATGATTTCCAATTTCATCCATGTCCCTACAAAGGACATGAACTCATCATTTTTTATGGCTGCATAGTATTCCATGGTGTATATGTGCCACATTTTCTTAATCCAGTCTATCATTGTTGGACATTTGGGTTGGTTCCAAGTCTTTGCTATTGTGAATAATGCCACAATAAACATACGTGTGCATGTGTCTTTATAGCAGCGTGATTTATAGACCTTTGGGTATATACCCAGTAATGGGATGGCTGGGTCAAATGGTATTTCTAGTTCTAGATCCCTGAGGAATCGCCACACTGACTTCCACAATGGTTGAACTAGTTTACAGTCCCACCAACAGCGTAAAAGTGTTCCTATTTCTCCACATCCTCTCCAGCACCTGTTGTTTCCTGACTTTTTAATGATTGCCATTCTAACTGGTGTGAGATGGTATCTCATTGTGGTTTTGATTTGCATTTCTCTGATGGCCAGTGATGATAAGCATTTTCTCATGTGTCTTTTGGCTGCATAAATGTCTTCTTTTGAGAAATGTCTGTTCATATCCTTCACCCACTTTTTGATGGGGTTATTTGTTTTCTTCTTGTAAATTTGTTTGAGTTCATTGTAGATTCTGGATATTAGCCCTTTGTCAGATGAGTAGGTTGCGAAAATTTTCTCCCATTTTGTAGGTTGCCTGTTCACTCTAATGGTAGTTTCTTTTGCTGTGCAGAAGCTTTTTAGTTTAATTAGATCCCATTTGTCAATTTTGGCTTTTGTTGCCATTGCTTTTGGTGTTTTAGACATGACAGGGATGCCCTCTCTCACCACTCCTATTCAACATAGTGTTGGAAGTTCTGGCCAGGGCAATTAGGCAGGAGAAGGAAATAAAGGGTATTCAATTAGGAAAAGAGGAAATCAAATTGTCCCTGTTTGCAGATGACATGATTGTATATCTAGAAAACCCCATTGTCTCAGCCCAAAATCTCCTTAAGCTGATAAGCAACTTCAGCAAAGTCTCAGGATACAAAATCAATGTACAAAAATCACAAGCATTCTTATACACCAATAACAGACAAACAGAGAGTCAAATCATGAGTGAACTCCCATTCACAATTGCTTCAAAGAGAATAAAATACTTAGGAATCCAACTTACAAGGGACGTGAAGGACCTCTTCAAGGAGAACTATAAACCACTGCTCAATGAAATAAAAGAGGACACAAACAAATGGAAGAACATTCCATGCTCATGGGTAGGAAGAATCAATATCGTGAAAATGGCCATACCGCCCAAGGTAATTTATAGATTCAATGCCATCACCATCAAGCTACCAATGACTTTCTTCACAGAATTGGAAAAAACTACTTTAAAGTTCATATGGAACCAAAAAAGAGCCCGCATCGCCAAGTCAATCCTAAGCCAAAAGAACAAAGCTGGAGGCATCACGCTACCTGACTTCAAACTATACTACAAGGCTACAGTAACCAAAACAGCATGGTACTGGTACCAAAACAGAGATACAGATCAATGGAACAGAACAGAGCCGTCAGAAATAAAGCCGCATATCTACAACTATCTGATCTTTGACAAACCTGAGAAAAACAGGCAATGGGGAAAGGATTCCCTATTTAATAAATGGTGCTGGGAAAACTGGCTAGCCACATGTAGAAGGCTGAAACTGGATCCCTTCCTTACATCTTATTCAAAAATTAATTCAAGATGGATTAAAGACTTAAACGTTAGACCTAAAACCATAAAAACCCTAGAAGAAAACCTAGGCATTACCATTCAGGACATAGGCATGGGCAAGGACTTCATGTCTAAAACACCAATAATCAAACATTTAACAAAGGACCAGTACCTAAGATATGTAAAAATCTTGTATAACTCAAAAGTTAGAGTAAATAACCCAATAAAAAATGGGCCAATGAGTTGTACAGACATTAAAATCAATTGTGAATAAGTACATGAAAAATGGGAAAACTTAATCATCAGGGAAATCTGAGTTAAAGTCACAAAGAGGTATCACTGCACACCTACTATCATGGCTAAAATCAAAATGATTGGCAATACTAAAACTTAGTGAGGACTTGAAGCAATAAGTATTGTAGCACATTATGGGAATGTAAAATGGTCCAACTATGTTTTTAAATTTTTTGGCAGTTAAAAAGTTAAACATGAGCCAATCATCCTATGGCACAGGCATTTCATTTACTCAAGAGATTATAAAAAAGTTTACCTAATTATGTATATGTGATTATGTAAATTATATATGTGTATTCACAAAGATATTATAAAAGAATATTCATTGCAGCTTTATTCATAATAGACAAAGGTTGAAAACAGCTCAGGTGTCCGTCCATAGGAGAATGAATAAACAAACTAATACAACAAAATACTACTTATCAGTGAAAAAGAAGCAAACCACTAATACGCAAGAAACACTAATCTCAAAAACATTATATTGAACAGAAGAAGCTCTACACAAATAGTATGTACTGTGTAATTCCTTTTATATAAAGTTATAAAATAGGTAAAAATAATCCAAGTCTGTAAAAATTTAGAACAGTGGTATGAGGGTGTGGGGACAGGATTCAGTTAACAGGGATATTGGTTGATGTAATGTTCTATTTATTGATTGGATTTGGGTTATGGAGATGTATACACTACTAAAAATTAGTGAATATACATACTTAAGATTTCTACAATTTACCATAGTCAGTTTTAAACAAAATATTGAAATGATAAATAAATACTAAACTCTACTCAACAGTATACATGCTGAATATTATAAGTGATGGTAATAATGTCTACAATTTATTTTGAAATGTACCAAGAATGAGATAGAGTGATGGATGGAGGAGAGATAGATAGATACATGGATATATGCATAATAAGATGATGATAGTAAGATGTCGATGGTAGAAATCACGTGGTAAATAGAAGTAAGGGAATTCACCCTCAAGTGTATTGCAGGTTTGAAATCTTCATAGCACAATGTTGAAATAAAGTTTTTATTCTTTCATTCCACTTTCATGTTGCTTAGGTTTGTACTCTGAGAATATTTAATGAGATAATATTTGCAAAGCCCTTAAAATAATGCTTGGTATACAGTAAGTGCTCAATGAGGGTTTTGTTTTTGTTTTTTTAAACTAACTCATTAATCAAATAGCAAAATACTTAGAAGTATGAAATTAGACGTTGTCACACTGCTATGCATTAGTTAATGAGAAATTTTCAAAATGGGTTTGTGCTGTAATTCCAGTAGACCTAGAATTGGCTTGAGTTGTTTTGTCCGTGTACCTGCATGGCACTGACCTCTCGTCAAGGAAGGTACAGAATCGCGGTGTTACTTTGTAAGCTCCAGTCCAAAGGGTGATTTGAGTGAGTTTGTCAACATTGTTTTTTGATAACAATAAGATTAATGATTTGCAGCTGGTCTCAGTGATAATGCAGGAGAGCTCTGCTGTTGGGACTGATTGTGTAGGAAGAATATAAACACGCAAGCAGCAGCATGTAAGAAATTTTGGCCAAAACTTCATTTGGGGCTTCCTGGTTCCAAAATATTCCATATACAGTGAGTGTTTGGTGAATCTAGAGACACAGCTCCGCTGGGAAGGCCCACACAGAGGGAGAGTAGTGGCATCTCTCGCCTGATATCCCCAGCCTTAGCTGTACCTTACTTATTGCTGCAGCCATCCTGTGCCCTTAGCCATCCTTAGCTGTACCCTAGTTAATGCTACAGACATCCTGTGCTCTTCTTGTGCCATAGACTTTCGATTTGTAAGCATTGCCATTTGGGGTCCTGTGGGCCTTCTTTAGCAATATAGAACCCTCACTGCTACCTTTAGTGCTATATTTTAGTATAATTTTCTTTTAAATCAAATTAGATGAAGTACATCATATCACACAGAGTTATTTTTTTTTTAAGAAAGGAGATGACAGAGGCATGTGTTATCCTCAGTGGAAGTAGTGCCTAGCACCTCATGAGAGAAAAACACCTCATGTCTAATAAAACAAATGGCTTTTGACTAGGTGGGTTAGCTGTATCTAATCTAAACCAATAGTAGGAAAACACGGTTTTGAAGATATAGTGAAATCTATTTTATTGAGATACTAAACAAAATAAACTATAATTTTCCTCTAATTTACTTAAAAGCAGCAGAGAATGTTTCATTTATCAATACAACCAAGATACCAGGCTTTTTTTTTAACACAGTTGTCGAATGGAACATTGTGATGGTATTCTGATGATCTCCAAAAGTGAATCATGTACATGCATGTGTACACATTGTACTATCTTCTTAATCAAATAAAAAATTATCAATTCCATATCTTGACTAAGGGGAAGTGGCAAATAATCTATGTGTAATCCACTGTATTCCACTACTATAAGTCAGGCTGGACAGACTATCAACTATGAATCTGCCTGGTTCTTTTTTTTTTTAGTTTGTGGCTTTTAAAAATTTTTTCTTTTTGTGCAGATCTGTTTTAAAAGTTCAGTTTTTATCACAGTTTATGTGCAATTTTATATGTTTTTAGCTTAAAATTCCAACATAAGAATTTTTCCATGTTGTTATAAGTATACATAAAAATCATTTTTAATGGTTGAGTCACAGTATTGGAAGATAAACCATATCTTACATAAAAATTTATCCACTTTTGGACATTTACATATGTTTGTTTACTTGTTTTTTTATTATAAATGCTGATATATTCACTTCTCTATGTATAACTATTGCCACATTTTGAATTATATTTTAATATGTAAAGTTAAAAAAAACCTAGAAACAATATGATCAGGGAGTTCACAAAAGACAAAGTGGAAATAACCAACCAGCATGTTTTAAAATGTTGAATCTACCTGATTTTCTTACACCATTTAGGATTCTGAAACTGACGAATATACATTATTCCAGGGGTGTAAAAAAATGGGTGTCAGGTAATCACTTACCCTTAGAAGAGTAGATTAAACACAAAGATTAAAAAAATTAAATAGCACAAATGTAAAGCATTAATACAAAAAATAGGATGCTGAGTTGTGAAGGGGTTGTTCAAGGCTTTCTTAACATTATTTTGCTAAACACTGCATCTTTAAGACATTTCTTGAAGAAATACTCTTTGGCCAATTAAATTGGAAACACTTTGCATGGGTTATCCACCACCCACCCACCCCGTCCCCCGGCAAAGTCACAATAAAGGAAAACTGACTAAAACCATGGAAAAAACCTGCAGGAAATAAGCCTGCTTCATTTTGCGGTCAGTCGATGGCTTATCATGCTGTCCCTTCATTATTATTATTCCTTAGTTCAGTATGGGATCCTTTTTTCTTGGCAGCAATACCAATGTCTTAAGTGCAGTTCACTTTCAGACAAGCTGGATTATTCTAGGAAAAAGAATTTTCTGGAATTGAGAGTTTGTAGGAAAGGATAAGTATGCATAAAAGAGAAAAAAGGAAAAAACTTACCACGGTTGACAAAATACTTTCACCTGACTTGACCTGAACAAATTTTTTTTTTTCACGTTACTTGCCTGGTTGGGCATTTTTACAATGAGCCTATGAAAAGCTCAGTATCATGGATTGAATGCAATATATTTTTAAAACCTCTTAAAATCACCTAAAAACTGGAAACTCAATTTATCTTTTCCATCAAATCAAAAGGTAGCAAGAAGAAATAAGGGCTTCAGAAAACAATGCAAATTCAAACTCTTGGTTTCTTAACCATCAGTGTGAGCCTGGGGTTAACCGGAATCTTGGCTTAAGTGTACTTTGAAAAAGCATATTAAGTATTATAAACTTTTTTTCAAAACAAAACCAAATGTAGTTTTAAAACAATTTCTAATAACCCCTTACAACAAGGTTCCCAACCACGGGTGAATTGCAGGAGTAGACTTTGTGATATGTATGTTGGTGGGTCATAACTGGTGGGACTCTGAGGGTATGTTTCCTGTTTGGGCTCCTTCAGGGAAGTAGAAGAAAGTAAGAATTTTAGGTGCTTAAGATGCTAGGCAGAGCCTAAAGTATTAAGAAATGTTGCTATCCTAACATTAAGTCCTCGGGGAATTGCACAATTTCTCAGATATTGGTGATAAAAGCATCCACTCCTGTATTCCTGTTGCTTTTCCATTTCAGGTCCTGATTGTTCCCTTGGGCATTTAGAATTTGTTCTACCAGTTTTCTACAGTAGTCTGTGACCAGAGCTGATCCCACCAGCAGCACATTAGACAAGGAAACTTTATCGACAATGGAGGTTATTGTTATGCAATCCCCAAGTAAAGAGCCTTTGTTCTGTTGGTTGATGGCTTACTCTTCTCTGGCTGCCCTTACTGGATTACCTGTATGCATTAAAAGAAAGGTCACAAGAATTACATAAATAATCCGTCCTACATACATAGAGCACCTATAACTCAGAATTACAGATATGGAATCAACAGGTGGTAAAATAAGAAACATTCAGCACCTGTGAGATCTTGAGCAATCCCGCAATCCTGCTTTCTGGAGTTCAATTCTTCACCTGAACAGTGAGAGAGTTGGGGTAGTTAGACTTCCTTCTTTTTTTGGGCGGGGGGGCGGGGATGGAGTATCACTCTGTCTTGCTCAGGCTGGAGTGCAGTGGTGCCATCTCAGCTCACTGCAGCCTCCACCTCCCAGGTTCAGGTGATTCTCCTGTCTCAACATCCAGAGTAGCTGAGACTACAGGTGTGTGCCACTACACCTGGCTAATTTGTATTTTTAGTAGAGATGGGGTTTCACCATGTTGGCCAGGCTGGTTTTGAATTCCTAGCGTCAGGTGATCCACCCGCCTTGGCTTCCTAAAGTGCTTAGATACAGGCGTGAGTCACTGTTCCTGGCCTAGACTCCCTTCTGAAGCTCTAAAATACAAATCAAAATTAAAAACTGTTATTTTAGTGAGATCAGGGATCTAGAAGGGAGAGGGGCCATCCCTTGAACTTAGCAGGTCAACCTCTTGAAAAGGCACCCGCCCCTTCTTAAGGGAGAGCATTTGTAATCATTGCAGCAGACTTAATAAGGAAGCACAAATCTCACTCAAAATAGCATTTTAAATGTTCCAGTTTATTACGGTCACTAAAGTAATACAGTACATTCCCTTTTCTACACACGAATAAACTAAAAATCATCAGATAAAAAGCAGCTGTTGTGTAAGGAGCTGAATTTATTGAGGGAAGAGGGGAAAAAGCAGAAAAGAAGACTTATTCCTCTCAAATATTCTAATCATGTTGTATGTATAAATAGATACATAGCTACTGGGAGTGAATTTTTTTTCTGAAAAGTAAGAAAATAACTTTCCTACTTTCCAACAGGTAGGTAAAATTCATTGCAAAAAGCTAGTCTTCATTACACAAAAGAAAAACATTTGATTGAAGTTTACATCTAGAGATGGAGTACAGTCAAGCTGTATAGGTCATAGTTAATTTCATGCTGAATGCCCCAGATAAAGCTGTGAGAGGGAAGGTTAGTACACATGTATGGCTTTCAGATTCTCTCAGTCAAGACTTGGGTCCTTGTTTTTCCATCTGATAGTGAGAGGTGACAGCATGCTGGCAGTCCTCACAGCCCTGGCTCGCTCTCGGCGCCTCCTCTGCCTGGGCTCCCACTTTGGCAGCACTTGAGGAGCCCTTCAGCCCACCGCTGCACCCTGGGAGCCCCTTTCTGGGCTGGCCAAGGCTGGAGCCGGCTCCCTCAGCTTGCAGGGAGGTGTGGAGGAAGATGCGCGAGCGGGAACCGGGGCTGCGCGCGGCCCTTGCAGGCCAGCTGGAGTCCCGGGTGGCCGTGGGCTTGGCGGGCCCCGCACTCCGAGCAGCCGGCCGGCCCTGCTGGCGGGGCAATGAGGGGCTTAGCACTCGGGCCAGCGGCTGCGGAGGGTGTACTGGGTCCCCCAGCAGTGCCAGCCCACCGGCGCTGTGCTCGATTTCTCGCCGGGCCTGAGCTGCCTTCCTGCGGGGCAGGGCTCGGGACAGGCAGCCCGCCATGCCTGAGCCTCCCACCCCCTCTGTGGGCTCCTGTGCGACCCGAGCCTCCCCGATGAGCGCCGCCCCCTGCTCCACGGCGCCCAGTCCCATCGACAACCCAAGGACTGAGGAGTGCGGGCGCACGGGGCGGGAATGGCAGGCAACTCCACCTGCAGCCCCGGTGCGGGATCCACTGGGTGAAGCCAACTGGGCTCCTGAGTCTGGTGGGGACGTGGAGAACCTTTATGTCTAGCTCAGGGATTGTGAATACACTAATCAGCACCCTGTGTCTAGCTCAGGGTTTGTGAATGCACCAGTCGACACTCTGTATCTAGCTACTCTGGTGGGGCCTTGGAGAACCTTTATGTCTAGCTCAGGGATTGTAAATACACCAATCGGCACTCTGTATCTAGCTCAAGGTTTGTAAACACACCAATCAGCACCCTGTGTCTAGCTCAGGGTTTGCAAATGCACCAATCTACACTCTGTGTCTAGCTACTCTGGTAGGGCCTTGGAGAACCTTTGTGTTGACACTCTGTATCTAGCTAATCTGGTGGGGAGGTGGAGAATCTTTGTGTCTAGCTCAGGGATTGTAAACGCACCAATCAGTGCCCTGTCAAAACAGACCACTGAGCGCTACCAATCAGCAGGAAGTGGGTGGGGCCAGATAATAGAATAAAAGCAGGCTGCCCCAGCCAGCAGTGGCAACCCGCTCAGGTTTTGTTCCACACTGTGGAAGCTTTGTTCTTTTGCTCTTTGCAATAAATCTTGTTGCTGCTCACTCTTTGAGTCCGTACTGCTTTTATGAGCTATAACACTCACCACAAACGTCTGCAACTTCACTCCTGAAGCCAGCAAGACCGCAGGCTCACCGGGAGAAAAGAACAACTGCAGATGCGCTGCCTTAAGAGCTGTAACACTCACCGGTGAAGGCCTGCAGCTTCACTCCTGAGCCAGCGAGACCACGAGCCCACCAGAAGGAAGAAACTCCTAACACATCTGAACATCATGAAGGAACAAACTCCAGACGCGCCACTTTAAGAGCTGTAACACTCACCGCGAGGGTCCGCGGCTTCATTCTGGAGGTCAGTGAGACCAAGAACCCAGCAATTCCAGACACAGTAGGTAGGACATCCTAGCACAGACTGTTGATATCACATCAACCGCAGAACCCTGCAGCACACCAAGGAACCCCCACAGGAGGCAAGTAAACAACGTGTTGTCAAACTTACAAAAGTGATGTATTATAATAAAATTTAAAACAAAAATCGTGAATGACAATTGTAAATTTAAGTTGATCATAAGTAGTGTGAGGCAAGTATAAAATATTTTGTGAAATGAGTGCCTCGAATTAGGATAAACATGAAAAGTTAAGGCCAGTTTATAGCTACTACATTCAAAGACTTCTGAGATATACTTCTTAGAGATGTGAATCTGAGTAAAATTGCAAACAGGTTAATTAACAATACTGTTTGTGTTTGCATTGCACTGAACTGGAGTAAGCAAGTTCTACATCAACAAATATTAGATGTATTTCCTGAGGAAATTTAGTTGTACAAATTTAGTTAGGGATGTTGCCATTGGCCAGTGCCTAGAAATCTTCCATGACAAAGTTATTGAGAAAAAACCACTGTGTTGTATCAAACAGTAAAATCAATATGTAAGGGAAGTTAGAGGAACTTCATTTCCTAAGTGATGCTCCAGTCTTACCCAGCTCCTGCATGATTCTGGGTGAAGGGGATCTTACAATCAGATTGCTAATCAAAGATATTGCCGTGGGAATTGTGCCTCCTTGCACACCATTTTTCATCATTCATCATATAGAAGGGTGTAGTATCATATGGAATACAGATTTACCAGCTTTCAGAGAGTGTTGTGCTACAGATGGGATTCAGCAGTCAGTCTGACAGCATTTCATGAGTATTATCTGTCTTCACTTCGTTTCACACCCTGCTCTGGCCTTAGTGGAGGATTCTCATACACAGGACCAGAGGGTATGAGTGAAGAATATTTAGTATTGACCTTTCTCTTTCAAGTATGATCACTATGAATGTAAACAGAATAAGAAAGAGTGGAGGGAAAAACTGTTGCAGATGTCATATTAGTCAAGGTTCTCTGAAGAAACAATCAATAAAAGGAAAATTATTATGAGCAATTGACTTATGTGGTTATGGATGCTGAGAAGTCCCACAGTCTACCATCTGCAAGCTAGAGACCCAGGCAAGCTGATGGTGAAGTTCCAGTCCATACCCAAAGGCCTGAGAACCAGGGAGTCAACGGTATACATGCCAATCCAAGTATGAAGGCCTGAGAATTAGGAGAAGCTGATGGTATAAGTCTCAGTCCAAATCAAAAGGCCCAAGAACCAGGAGCACCAATGGATGTACCAGGTCAAGCAAACAGCAAATTCAGCCTTCCTCCACATTGTTATTCTATTTTAGTTCTTAGTGGATGGGACGACACCCACCCACATTGGTGAGGGTGATCTTTATTCAGTCTATTGATTCAAATGCTAATCTCTCTAGAAAAGCCCCCACAGATACACCCAGAAATACTGTTTTACCTGCTATCTGGGCTTCCCTTATCCCAGCCGAGTTACCCATCACAGATCAAAACAATGTAGCGCTTCAGAATCCATTTCTGAAGCACATTGAGTAAGAGTGATACACTCTGATTGCCTTTTCCCTCATGTGTTCCTTCTTTCTGTTATTTGTTCGTTATCTCACATTTGGTGATTCCACAATCATTATCCCTTGCTTTTTTTTTTTTTTTTAAATAAAGACAAACCTGATGCTATGACCTAGGAGAAAAACAGATTTGTTGTCATTAAAGATCATGCTGCTTTTCTTGAATGGTGCTTCCAAAAGATATGAAATTGGTTTGCTTTCTGGTATGTGTGTTGAAACATTATGGAACAATACTCTGAGAGTTAGAAGATTGGCTTTCTAAAACGATTTTTTTCTGCATTTTATAAGTAATTCTTGACATAATCACTTGACTTATGCTAAGTTTTGATTTCCCCAACAGCAAAATGAAATCAAGAATGCACAGTATTTACTTAGTTTGTGGCAATATTTGGTGGTGGCTTGTGAAGAAAATGATTTTAGCTATCTTGAAGAATTTTTAAAATGTTCTGACAAATGATTATATCCCATTTAGCAGTTAAGAAAATAGGAGAAAAAAAATCAAGTAAATTTTTATACTGTAGATATTTTAATTGGAACAGTGAAGAGGATATAAGAATGATTTATATGTCTATCATATAAAATTGCTTTTATGTGAAGAAACTATTTTGTGACACTGAACCAGTTATCAAATATTAAAGCCTGCAATGACTAAAAAAAGCTAAGTCAAAAGACTGAGTTAAGTTGGAAATTATCAAATAATAAACTGTAGATATGAACAATAGTTTATCTGGTAGGCATTCTTTCCACATTTGTATAAACTTTCTATTTCTTTTTAGGCCAGTAACCTAGAAAAAACAATAGTAATCTAAAAGGCTTATCTCATGTCACCTTTCAATTGCTATTTGAAAATACATTAGCTTTTTCTAGTTTAATGGAAAACAACATGATTATTTAACTTCCCAAGTATCATAATAGAGAATTGAATATGATTTAAAGATCCCAAATGAGTCCCCTAAAATCCACATACATTAAGTGATCGACATTGTAATGTGATGAGATTATAGACCATTGGCATTACTTTGGAAGTCCTGTATTATTTCTTCTATGGCTAATTGACTGCATAGTACCCACATATGCAGTTAAACAGTCTTCTATAAGTTTGCTAGTATTTGAAAAGAAGAAACCCTATGTTAAGGCAACAATTTAAGTGAAGAATGAAAAAAAATGCTTACTATATTTGTCACTAGTTTCTTCTTATATAAACAGAATATCTAAATCATAACATTTTAAGCTAAAACAGCACTTTTGAAAGTTCAAGTTCTCTTGATCTATAAAAGTAATTTGTGACTGCACAGTAAGCAAAACAAAGGTTACCAATCCATGGCCCAAATTATTAAATAGAAAAGACCAAGGTGGGCATGATTATTTTTACATTTCTGACAGATGCAATTTTTCACATGCTAATACTTCACTGGATGGTGGGAAGGGTTAGGAGAAGTGGATTGTCACGGAAATGTAGATGCACTTGTAGAAATTGCTTGCTGGAATGCAGGAATGAGCTTTGATCCTTCACATACAGCTTCTATGTAGAAAATCCAATGTGTAATGTAGAGATGGAAAAACCCCTTTCTTTTTGTTTTTATTTAAAATGATTTTCAGTCATGTATCTGAAGCTTGAGCACCCATTAAAAAACATCAGCATCCCATAAAAGTAAGTTTGCACTATGAAAGGCATATGTTTGTAGGCCGCTGCCACGCTGCATCCTTCTGTTTCAGCATCTATAAAAGGAAGTGCCTGGATTATATACTATTTAAGGTCCTTGAAGACAGAAAATTCAATATTGTTATTAAAAGGAAGTTTTGATGGATTGATGAAAGGGTGCATATGTAATAAAGGCAGTATCATGAAATATTAACTAGGTGCAGTGTATGTGGGAGTTCCCTGTACTTTTGGAAATTTTCATAATTAAATATTGAAAAGTACAATGTTGATTAATGATATTCTACAGTATGTACTGGTAGATAAGAATTGATACATGCATTTACATTATTTAGTATTTACAGTAATATCTGAAGTATCAGCTCCATTTTATAGATGCAACTGAGAAAAGAGAGAGGTTTTACCTACAATAACCCAACTAATTAGCCAAAGATTATAAAATGAAAAACAGCTCCTGATTGTTTGTAATAAAAATTCAAATTAAGTGTGTGTGTGTATGTATATATATATATACATATATTCTACTTGCCAAGTAATTATTCATACTTTAGGCATGTATCAAATGTGCTCAGCAGCACGTTAATGACACTGTTCAATTTTATAGAAATTTATAGTTTATAAAGTAGTTTCAGATGTGTCGTTCTCATTCAATTATCGAAACAAAACTGTGTGATAGGTCAGGTAGGAGATACTATCTATATGTTAGCAACGAGGCCTCTCATCACAGAGAAATATGTTGATTTTCTTAGGGTAATCAAACAAAAAATCAGATCATGGCCCAGAATCCTGGTTGTCTATCTCCTATTGGAACTGTGTAGACTATAAAAGAAAAGAAGGGACTTTACTTAGAAGCAACTAACAATCAAATTGGCAAGATATGTCTTATAAAGTAATCAGAAAATAAATTTAAAACATTAGCAAATAGGTTCTTGGTTCTGTAAGAACACAATAGTCAGGAACGTACTGAAGAAATTCACAGTAAGAAAAAAGGCTGCTGTTTGTTAGTTCCAAGATGACTGATCTTCAGATTTTTTACATCGATGTCAATTCAGAAAAATTTGAAATACAAAAATTTTATTTTTTATCAGTAGTTCCCAAATTCTCCAGCAAATTTGGTGGTATACTAATGATCCTTAAATTCATTTTTTTCCAAAAAATGAATCTTGGTCAAGCATAGGAACTCATACCTGTAATCCTAGCACTTTGGAAGGCCCAGGTGGGAGGATCACTTGAGGCCAGGAATTTGAGACCAGCCTGGACAACACAGCAAGGCTCCAACTCTTCAAAACATCAAAACATTAGCCAGGCATGGTGGTGCATACCTGTAGTCCTAGCTCCTTGGTAGGCTGAGATGGGAGGATCATTTGGGCCCAGGAGTTGGAGGCTGCAGTGAGCTATAATCAGGCCACTGTACTCCAGCCTGGACAGCAGAGCAAGACCCAGTCTTTGGGGAAATAAATGTGAATCTTGGGATGGTTCACTTATAAACTGGAATAATCCCCTTATTTGTACTTAGGACCATCTAATTAAAGTCCATATTATCATCACCATGACCTCAATCTGCTCAACCTGTTTTTGAAAGGAATGCCCCTATGACTGCAGTATAGCAAGAATATTTAGGAATTTACAATGACTTTGAACAATGTGAAGTTATAATAACAGAATCCAGACAAAATACAAAATTTCCTTTTCAAATGCAATAACAATTGCTGATGTTGAATTAAGGGAATTAAATTACATGGTTTGATTCTATTTTCCTGTGTTTATACAACCTTAAATTGTCAAAATAAAATTTCAGTTAAATATATTTTTTCCATTGTGCTCTTTCATGAAGAAAAGAAAAAAAATAAAAGTAGCAAAACTAAAATGTTAAGTATGGAAAAATAAAATTATAAGGTCATTTTCGATTGGCTCATTTATTAGGATATTATTACTGTATAATTTTAAAAAGGATAGTTAGATTTTCTTTGATGTCTGTACACAAATTTGATTCTGTCAACAATCTATTTGGCATTAGCCAAAATAGTAGAATGTATGGTTAGATTTATAGAAACATGCTACATTATCTATATAAGATAAACTCATAGATGCATAATAGAAAATCTTATGTAATTATAGATCATTAATATATGATGCTTGTATATGAATAAGAAATTAGAATATGAAAACAATAAAAATTATTTAAAATTACAATGCACACTGAGGCTCTAGGAAGAAAGCCCTTCACCTGTAAGGGAAGCAAGCCTGCATAAACACATTGGATATTTCCATCCCTTCTGATTTCTTCTCTAATCCGTTGTGGAAGGGAGATCATTGGCACCTTAAAAGTCTTAGGTGAAGACATTAGTTTCCTCATTTCTAATGACTTTAATTGAATGTGTAGTGTGTATATGGAACTATAATTCTGTCCAGAGGTTGCTTGTCAAACCATGTTTTTATTGTAATTACCTGATTTGTTCAGCTTTAATCATATTTACTTTTGAAGGTTAGCTGTCCTGCTCAGACACGGTTAGTTGAAGAAGGGAAAAATACATAACACCCACAGGCAGAAAGCCTAAAAGAAAGAAAAAGGAAGAGAGTATTGTCTTCCCATTTGGAAAATAAACAGAGCCAAGCTGTCACTTACAAATTATTGTAAACTGACAGATCATATTATTTCCTTTCACTTCATTGCATTTCATAGTCACTTTTGGCATTTGATGCTGACTTGTAACTTTTGGGAAAGAAGGCTTATCATTCTTCTTTGAAGATTTAATTGACTTTGATCTTGTTAGATGCCAATGATGATGAATCTATTCACAAATAGACTTAAAGAGAGAAAGTTGAAAATGGACAACATCCCTCTTTTCCATGATTTCCACTTAGGAAACGAATTTAAGTTAATTTTTCATCACATTTCTACATAGTGTGGAAACCTTGCCAAATTCATCTACCGCGCTCTGGGTTAACTTTTGTGAAGAAGTGGTATTTTAACACTATGACTCCAGTTAATGCCACAAGTCTATTGGATTATTATAATCAGTCAACATCACTTACAAATACTTATTTACTTTCTGATACGTTCACATATAATCAATACAGAGCAAACTACCCAATTATATCTTGATATTGTTATCAAGAGGGAACCAACCTAGCTAGTGGCTTCATCTTGGTACCAAGTTGAAAATGATATTATTAATGGTGTCAAGGAAAAGAAAAATGAGAAATAGCAAGATGAAGAAAATTAGCACTAAAAGCAACTTTTAACTAGTATATAATAACCAGTAGAAGGATTTGATAGGAAATCTAAGACAACTGAACACTTTTGTACAAGGCAATAAGAAGATATCACACGATTGTGTCCAAAAAAAGAAAATTAAAAAAATTCAAAACAAAAATAGCCACTTTGAGGATCCACTTATCTATTGCTTATATAATACAAAATCCCCAAACTTAGGGGTCAAAATACCAACCATTATTCTATTCCTATGTTTTATAGTTTGAGTAGTTGATTATGTTCAACTAGGTGTTTCTGATTCTCTCATGCATTTGCACTCTGACAATGGCTAGAGCTAGAGCTAGCTTAAAAGGTTCTTCACTCACATCTGGGACCTCAGCTGGGCTGTTGGCCAGAACACCGATATATAGCATCTACATACGACCTGGGTTCAGGTTGTCACAGAGAATGAGCATTTTAATTTTTTCTTCTCAAGGAAGTTCCTACTTCACTGAAAGGGGAGGCCAGCACTAGTCACTCTTGCTATAATTGGGTCAGTAGGCACAGATTCTGAAAGTTGCTTATGGGATCCATTTGACTATCACATGTAACAATGTTTACAATCTTAGCTTTTATAAGTAATAAAGTTTATTCTTTCAGTGCATGTGCCCTGTATTTGTTTTACATTTCAATGTATTAAAAACTCAAGTGTCCCCCTTCAGAGACTCTACCATCTCAGTACCTTAATGATATTAGATGCTAAATAAATATTTACTAAAATCAATGATAACTGTTATGGTTCTACATCAGATGAGAAATGTTGGATTATACTTCAATTAAATGAACTTAATTTAAAATTCTCTCCTAGAGAGATAAGAGGCATTACAGAGCCTATTATCAGCAAATCAAACCGTCAACTAAAAACTGAAAAATCTATGAGGTATCAGGCAGCAACTGATAAGACTTCAGGGACAGCTGGATGGCAGTGTTATTGATTTTTAAAAATTTTTCAATATGTTTACTTGATTGGTGCCCTTCACACCATCTAAATCAAATCTATCAAATCTTGGCATTTTGCTCTGATATGGAGTAATAATGAAGTATTAGAAGAGGTGCCAACTTGGAACAGCATTGGCTGAACAGGCTGAAATAGGTGTTGAAGTATTGACACCAGGTACCATTTCAACCCCTAGGCATGCTGTGAGCTAGCACAGAATGAACTGAACTATGTGCCTGAGTTATTGGCAAACTACTTTTAATCATGAGCTACGGTTGAGTCAAGCCTACAACTCATTCCACTCACTTTCCTTATGGCAGTATCAAATAAACTTGGAAAAAGATGCAGACTTTTATGTTTCATGGAACAAAATCTTCATGGACAAGACTGACAAAAAACTCAGAATCTTGGGCCCTGTTCTTTTATTTTTATTTTTTCACATCGTAGATATAAATGATTGAAGTTAGTCAAGTTTTTAATTTTTAATTATGTGCATATATAGTATGTGTATATATACATTTATAGGTTCATGACATATTTTGACACAGGCATGCAATGTGTAATTATCATGTCAGGGTAATCGGAGTATCCATTACTTCAAACATTTGCCCTTTGTGTTACAAGTAATCCAACTATACTATTTCAGTTATTTTTAAATGTACAATTAAATTGTTATTGACTATAGTCACCCTGTTGTGTTAGCAAATGCTAGGTCTTATTCATCCTATTTTTTGTATCCATTAACGATCCCCACCTGCCCATCACATGCCTGCACCCCCCACTATCCTTCTATACCCTCTCCATGAGTTCAATTGTTTTAATTTTTAGCTTCACAAAGAAGTGAGAATATGTGAAGTTTGTCTTTCTGTGCCTGGCTCATTTCACTTAACATAATGACCTCCAGTTTCATCCATGTTGCAAATGACAGGACCTCAATCTTTTTATGGCTGGATAGTACTCCATTGTGTTTAAATAATCACATTTTTTATCCATTCATCTGTTGGTGAATACTTAGGTTGCTTCCAAATCTTGGCTATTGTATTTTTTGAGGAACCTCCAAACTGTTCTCCCTAGTGAGTGTACTAATTTACACTCTCCCATCAACAGTGGACAGGCCTTCCCTTATCTTCACATCTTCACTAGCATTTGTTATTGCCTGTCTTTTGGATAAAAGCAATTTTAACTGGCATGAGATGATATCTCATTGTAGTTTTGATTTGCATTTCTCTGATGATCAGTAACGCTGAGCACCCTTTCTTATACCTGTTTGACATTTGTTTGTCTCTTTTTGAGAAATGTCTGATCAGATATGTTGCCTGTTTTTAAACTGAATTATTAGGTTTTTTTTTTCTATAGACTTGATCGAGCTCTTTATGGATTCTGTTTATAACTCCCTTGTCAGATGGGTTGTTTGCAAACATTTTCTCCCATTCTGTGGGTTGTTTCTTCACTTTGTTGATAGTTTCCTTTGCTAGGCAGAAGCATTTTAACTTGATGTAATACCATCTGTCCATATTTGCTTTAGTTGCCTGTGCTTGTGGAGTATTACTCAAGAAATCTTTGCCCACTCCAGTGTTCTGAAGAGCTTCCCGAAGGTTTTCTTTCAGTAGTTTCACAATTTGAGGTCTTAGATTTAAGTCTTTAATCCATTTTGCTTTGACTTTTGTGTTTTGTGAAAAATAGGAATCTAGTTTCATTCTTCTGTGCATGGATATCCAGTTTTTCCATCACCATTGATTGAAGAGATCATCCTTTTCCCAAGGAATGTTCTTGGTACTTTTGTCAAAAATGAGTTCACTGTAGATGTATGTACGTAGATGTAGATGTATTTTATTTAAGATAGTTTTGGCTATTCTGTGACTTTTATAGTTCCAAATATATTTTAGGATAGTTTTTTTTATTTCTGTGAAGAATGTTTTTGGTATTTTGATAGAGATGGCATTGAATTTGTAGATTGCTTTAGTAGTATGGGCATTTTAAAAATATTCATTTTTCCAAACTATGAACATGAAATAACTTTCCATTTTTTGAGGGTCCTCTTCAATTTTTTGCATTAATTTTATATAGCATTTATTGTAGAGATATTTCACTTCTTTGGTTAATTCCTAGGTATTTTATGTTATTTCTAACTATCATAAATGGAATTAGTTTTCTTGATTTCTTTTTCATATTGTTTGCTACTCATATATAGAAATTCTACTGATTTTTTTTTTTTTTTTGCTTGCTAATTTTGGATCCTGCAGCTTTACTGAATTTGTTTGTCAACTCTAATAGTTTTTTTTTTTGGTGGCATCTTTAGGTTTTTTCAAATATAAGATCATATCATCTGCAAACAAGGATAATTTGACTTATTCCTTTCCAATTTGGGTGCCCTTTATTTCTTTCTCTTGTATGATTGCTCTAGCTGGGACTTCCAGTACCATGTTGAATAACAGTGGTGAAAGTGGGCATCCTTGTGGTGTTCCCAATATTAGAGGAAAAGGTTTCCGTTTTCTCCCATTTAGTATGATACTAGCTGTGGGCCTTTTATTATGCTGAGTTATGTTCCTTCTGTACCCAGTTTTTTGAGAATTTTTATCGTGAAGGGATGTTGAATTTTATCAAATGTTTGTTTTAGCATCAATTTAAATGGTCATAGGGTTTTTGTCCTTCATTCTGCTAATATGATGTTTCACATTGATTGATTTGCATATGTTAGCCATCCTTGTATCCCTGGGATAAATCCCACTTGGCCATGATGAATAATCTTTTTAATGTGTTGTTGAATTTGGTTTGCAAGTATCTTGTTGAGGATTTTTGCATCAATATTCATCAGTGATATTGGCCTGTAGTTTTATTTTCATTGCTGTGTCTTTCTCTGGTTTTGGTATCAGGGTAATAGTGGCCTCATAGAATGAAGTATCTGGAAGTATACCCTCCACCTCTATTTTGTAAAATAGTTTAAGTAGGATTGGTATTAGTTCTTCTTGAAATCTTTGGTAGAATTTAGCAGTGAAGGCATTGGGTTCCAGTTTTTTTGTTTTGTTTTGTTTTGTTTTTCTGGGAGACTTTTTATTATGGCTTTGTTTTCATTACTTGTTAGTGGTCTATTCAAGTTTTGGGTTTCTTTATGGTTCAATCTTGATAGGTTGTATGTTTCTAGGAATCTATTTATTTCTTCTAGACTTTTACATTTATTGGCATACAATTGCTATTGTAGCCGCTAATGACCCTTTGAATTTCTGTAGTATTGGTTGTAATGTCTCCCTTTTTCATCTCTAATATTATTATATTATTATTATTTTTGAGACAGAGTCTCACTCTGTCACCAGGCTGGACTGTGATGGTGCGATCTCAGCTCACTGCAACCTCTGCCTCCTGGGTTGAAGCGAGTCTCCTGCTTCAGCCTCCCAAGTAACTGGGACTACAGGCGCATGTCACCATGCCCAGCTAATTTTTGTGTTTTTAGTAGAGGCAGGGCTTCACCGTGTTGGCCAGGATGGTCTCAATCTCTTGACCTCATGATTCACCCGCCTCAGCCTCCCAAAGTGCTGAGATTACAGGCATGAGCCACTGTGCCCAGCCTCTAATATTATTTATGTGGATCTTCTCTCTTGTTTTTCTTAGTTAGTCTGGCTAAAGTGTTGTCAGTTTTCCTTATCTTTCAAAAAAAACCAACTTTTTGTTTCACTGATCTTGTGTGTTATTTTCTTCATTTCATTTATTTCTGCTCTGATCTTTATTATTTTCTTCTCCTAATTTTGGGTTTGAGGTTGCTCTTGTTTTTCTAATTCTTTAAGCTGCATCACAAGGTTATTTATTTCAAAATTATCTTCTTGTTTGATGTAGGCACTTACACACGGCTCTCTCAGTGCGGCTTTTACTGTATCCCATAGGTTTTGGTGTGTTGCGTTTTCATTATCATTTGTTTCAAGAAATTTATTTCCCTTCTTAATCTGTTCATTAACCCACTGGTCATTCAGGAGTCAGTATTTTAATTTAGTCTTTAACAACTACTAAAGAAAATTACTTGTGTATCATATTGTGAAAGGAGAACCATTTGACTTTTGATGTGGCTGTAAGTACCTAAATCAGGAAAGACTCATTCAAAAAAATCACACGCTATGTATGTCTCAATAGCAGAAGAAATTCAGTGTTGGAATTTGCAAAGATGATAACCGAAGAGACAAATGGGGAATAGTGAGTCAATCCAAGGACCAACAACAACAGGAAAAAGGTATTGCCTTTAGGACTGGAGGGACAATGAAGGTTGTGATCTTGACAGAGCCCAGAAGTCAGAGCTTTACATCGAGAACCAGCATGGAGGCTGTCCAGCATCAACTGGGACCATGAAGTGACAAGTAGTAGTCTGGTGGTAGCTGGAGACACAGAGAGACACTGTTACTGTCAGGGACATTCCATGTTGAAAGCAGAAAAAGAAAGGGCAAGATTCCTGGGCTTCTCCCCTCTCTCTGCTTTCTAGTCTTCCATAGGTACCTCCTATTAGCTAAATATATGGGAAGTGACATATCAAAGGATCTGGGACTGTTCTTCACTGAGAGAGAGACCAGAGCTGGAAGAAAACAGAGAACACATAAGGATAGCCAAAGCTATCCAAAGTAAAAGAAACACAACTGGAGGAATCATATTACCTGACTTCAAATTATACTAGAGAGCTATAGTAACAAAAATGGCATGGTACTGACATAAATACAGACACATAGGCCAGTGAAATAGAATAAAGAACTCTGAAATAAATCTATACATCTACAGTGAACTCATTTTTGACGTAAGTGCCAAGAACATACATTGGGAAAAGGACAGTCTCTTCAATAAATGGTGCTGGGAAAACTGGATATCCATATGCAGAAGAATGAAACTAGACCCCATCTCTGACCATACAAAAAAATGGATTAAAATGGATTAAAGATTTAAATCTAAGACCTTGCTGAATCTCTTCAGGACATTGCAGTGGGCAAAGATTTCTGAGTAATACTCCAGGGAAGAAAGAAGACAGAGAATACCCAAGACATCAAACAAACAAACAAAGAAACAAACAAAAAAACTGACTCAGTACTCTCTTAGCATGATTCTGCTACAATTTATGCTTGTATAAGCTTATGTTCTAGCTATGCTGAAGTACTGAAGTATATGTAATTTCCCAAACTGTGCTATGTCTTGAATCTGTGCCTTTGCCCAAGCTGCTTTCTTGCTGGCAATGCCCCTTTCATTTACATCCCCTTGGTTGATAGCTACTTATCTTTAAAGATTTGTTACTCTGAGACCTGTCCTAACCACCTTTTCCTATTCCACTAGAATTAGACACATCCTCCTTTTTGCACCTATTGTACTTTCTCTATATAAATATCATAGCGTTTCATCATTATAGTTAACATGTCTACCCTCTCCTACTAAATGGTAAGCTGGAGAGAGTAAGAGCTTATTTTCATTGTTTCAATGTTTATGACACCTATCACAGTGCCTGGCTTATAATTCTGCACATAAACAGGTAATGAGTGAATGAGTGGTTAGATGGATAGTGGACAGAATCCCAGGAGATCTAAATAAATACTTACTCACATCCTGCCTTCACAGTCTAGTGTTTCTACTACAATTCTAACCCTTCACTTTCTGATATTGAGATACATATTAACTACTTTGTTAATTGACTGCAAGGAGGAGAAATCCTTTTCTTTATTGATAGGCTCTTTATTAACCTCCTATTTGACTATAAAAGACTATTTTAGGAGTTAAGAAATACTGAGGAATGTATAGTCTAACTGAATCTTTTGAATGACCTCAAACCAATTAATTTTTTTATGTAGGCTGGCATTAGTACATACTAAAATAATTTGTATTCTGGTTAATATATTTAACTATATAACTGAATAATTTAAAAAATCTACTATTCAATAAGCAAATCAATAAGTACATGATGGTTAATTTTATGTGTCAACTTGATTGGACCATGGAGTGCCCAGATATTTAGTCTAATGTTTCTTTAAATGTGGGTCAGTATTAGTACATATTAAAATAATTTGTATTCTGATTAATGTATTTAGCTATATAACTGAATTTATTTTAAAAAACAACTACTATTCAATAAGCAGATCAATAAGTATGTGATGTTAATTTTATCCATCAACTTGATTGGGCCATGGAGTGCTCAGATATTTAGACAAACATTATTCTGTGTGTGTCAGTGAGTTTTTTTTGGATGAGGTTAACATTTTCATCAGCAGACTAAGTAAAAAAGATTTTGCTCTCTAATGTGGATGGACCTCATCCAATCAATTGGAGACCTAGATAAAACAGAAATGTTAACCCTTTCTGCATTAAGGGGAAACTCCTCCTGCCTGGCTGCTTGAGCTGGAATTTTTTCTGCCCTTCAGACTTAAACGGAAATATTTGCTCTTCTTAGAACTTGAGGCTGCCGACTTTTGAACTGGGACTTATACCTCATTGGCTCTCCTGATTCTACAGCTTGCTAACCGCAGATCTTGGGATCTCTCATCCTCCATAAACATGTAAGCTAAGTTCTTATAATATGTATTTTTATATCTCTCTATCTATTATCTATCTATCTATCTATCTATCTATCTATCTATCTATCTATCTATTTATCTCCTATTGGTGCTAATTTTCTGGAGTCTCCTGACTGATACATATTTTGGTACCCAGAGCTGTTTTAGAGGACATAATTTTAAGAGTATTTTCTGAATTGATTCTGGGATTTCTAAAATTGGCTCCTTAATTTGCTTAGATTTAAATATACTAGTAACTCAATTTCCAGTGGTAAAGAGAGCACTGATAGTCTATGGCAGGCAATACAGATACATAAGATGTCACCATTAGAAATTCTTAATCAACCATTTAAAGGAAACAAAGATCTGGGTAACTGTGTAATGTGATATTTTTGAACATTTTCTGAAAACTAACAAATTTAATGAGATGGGCTGGCTGAGCTTATGGTCTGAATAAAGTGGGAAAAGAAAAGGATGATCTCAGGGATTTGAATTCTCAGCTCAAACATCACATACATAACTTGAAATCTTCTATGTGTGCCTTCAAGGAAACGTTTATCTCCATTAAGGGCTGAGATTGCTGAAAGTCAAATGCAGAATCTCATTCTGTGACTAGTTAAATTACAATTCAAGTTGAACTTCCAGCCTTGAAAGGTGTCTACAATTAAAGTGAGGGCATGAAGTGGAAACAAATGGGATCCTGAAAGCTAGAATGAGACAGCTTATGCCTGTCCCATCATTATATTTGAAAGCACATAACTGGTCTGGTTTTACAGATTGACAGCTGGCGAGGAATTTTGCCTCAGGATGCATCATACCTCAAGTATAAGCCATATCTAATTTAGATAACACTTAGTTGAGACTTTGGACTTTAGACTTAGAGTTGGGATGAGCTAAGAATTTTAGGGCTATTGGGATGAAATGATTGTATTTTATATGTGAGAAGGCCAAGAATTTAAGGGGGTGAGGGAAAAGTGTTAAGGACTGTATTTAAGGGGGTGAGGGAAAAGTGTTAAGGACTGAATTCTGTTTCCTCCAAAAATGTATATGATAAAGACATAACCCCCAATGTTATGGTATTCAGAGATGGAGCATTTTGGAGAAAATTAGGTTTAAATGAGGTTATGAGAGTGAAGTCCTCATAAAAAAAAAATAGTGCCCTCATAAGAAGAGACACTGGGGAGTTTCCTTCTCTTTTTCTACTATGTGAGGAATTGTGAGGAGGTGGCCATCTGCAAGCCAGGAAGAGAGCCCTCACCAAAATGTAATCATGCTGGCATGCTGATCTTAGACTTCCATCTTCCAGAACTGTGAAAAATATGTTTATGTTGCTTATACCATCTAGTAAATGGTATTTTGTTATGGTAGCCCAAGCCAACTAAGACATTGTACCAATCTAGATGATGCCATTAGTTTTCAGAATCTACTCAAACCAAATGAGCACATGAGCTTTGTTTCCACTAGCAGCATAATCTACATTGCTTCTGCATCTTGAGAAACCTGTGTGTAACAATATTTAAATTGGTATCAAGTTGAATCAACCAAAATATGTTTAAATGTCCCACATAACGTATATTATGAGCTATGGTCTATGGGAAATTATTATTGGTGAGAATCTGTAAAGCAGGTGGCTATCATTTTGGAAACGTAGTCCAAAACTATATAGAGTCAGGGTCTTGCTTACTGTGTTGCCCAGGCTGGAGTGCAGTGGCATGATCATAGCTCACTGCAGCCTGGACCTCCTGTGCCCAAGTGATTGATCCTCCCACCTCAGCCTTCTGAGTAGCTAAGGTGCCACCTTGCCTGGTTATTTTTATTATTATTATTATTATTTTTTAGTAAAGACAATGTCTTGCTGTGTTGCCCACACTGGTATCAATTTTCTTGGGCTCAAGCAATCCTCTCTGCTCAGCTTCCCAAAGTCCTGGTATTAAAACAATATTTTATGCCACTTTAAGTTTATAGGAAGAAATGTACATTTCTAGAATAAGATTTTTTATAATTAAGTAAATCAAGTGCATCATATTGACATTTAAATTAAAGGTTCGACAATTTATAAAATCTTCAATTTCTATATCTTATTACACTATTCAACATAATTTGTAGCTGACACATAGTTTCTACTTTAACATGATGGTATTTCCCAATGGCACTTTTATTTCTAAATTCCCATTCTCTCTATTAAATATTTAAGCCAATGTTATTTAGATCAAACACTGCACTTCCCCCTGGAAATTTGTTTGTAGGCTCTTCTATTTTATCAACTCTTCATTACGATTTGATCTTATATAAATTATACTCATAAGTCAAATGTTTTGGCAAACAGAGACGTTTCACAGGTCAGATTTAAATGGTGGCAACAAATATTTTGAAATATTTAATAGTTCAAACTTTTTAGTCATTTTTTCCAAATGTGTAAAGCAAGCAAACATACTTAAAATAGCAACAGTAAAAAGTCAGTGTACTAAACAGAGACAGTCAACAGCTGGTAGAAAATTGAATTGAACTTTGTCCAGACACAATAGAAAAAGGAAATTAAAGGCTTCAAATTGCTTATAGCAGACCAGAGTAAATCCAAATGCATTTTGGGGTCATTAAAACATCTTGAACAATTTTCCAAAGATTTTAGTACAAGAAGCCCCCACCCCCCAAAAAAAGAAAATTTGCTAAGCATTACTTTCCTATCATATTTCATAAGAAATTTAATCCATATGTTTCGGATTCATTCATACTTAAGTCATCAAACAGTTTTTGTGCAAGAGCTATTTGATTTCTAAGAAATCATTTGAGCCTTTTATAGAAGTCCACTCATTTTCTTTGAAGTAAGTTTTGGAAAACTGAAAATACTTGACTCACTGTTTAAACTTAGCTTTTAAGGTTTTGTACAATCATGGAACCTCAGATTTTAGAAGAGATAGTAAACATAATCTATTCCAACATCCAACCCAAAATAGAATGTCTCTTAAAAATCTTTGGCAGATAAAAAAATTATTTACTTCTTGATTTTGCAGTGATAAGGAACTCATTATTTCAGAAGAAATTTTATCCCATCAAACCTCATCTTCTCTTTTATCCTATCACAATTATTCGGCATTCATAATATAAGGCTGTGTGTGTGTGTGTGTGTGCACATGTGTGAATTATGACTGACTTCTTTTTTTAGAGAGCTTCCTAGTACTTTACTGCTACTTTGTCTTGATTTTGATAATTTTAGAATTTAGCTGATGTAGAGAAACTAACTCAAGTTTGATACACTAATAATTGTTCTTAGAAAAGCTTCATTACATTTTTGTTTAAATATGTAATAGACAAAGATGTATATTCTGCACAAATAGTTCCAATTCATCTAGATCACACTTTATGAGAAAATATTAATTCCCCAATTTATGGATGGGGAAACCAAATTTCAGAGAATTAATTTGTTTTAATGATGCCATGTGACTATCTCATAGCTCTTTTATTCAAACTCAGGTCTTGATTCCAAAGCCCTGGCTTTTTCCCTTCTACATTGAACTTAATCCCAATTAAAATTTTCATATTTATAAGGGCTTTTTCTCCATGTAGTAGTTATAAAAACAAACTGAATTTTACACACTTACATTATATGTCACTGCTACAGAATTGTCTAATTATGTATTATGAATAGGGCGAGTCACATGAAAGTACTGCTCTGTCACTCAAAAATGTTTAGTATCTGCAATTGTATATGTCCAATTAAACATGTAGATATACTTGCCTCCATGTTTGTATTAAGTTTTGTAGTAGAACATTTCTGGTAATGCATACATATAAGCTCAGCATATGAACAAATCTGATTATAGTAAAAAGTGGCTTATTCAAAAGATAGAAGTGAAAAAATCATGGACATTTGTCTATGTGTAAGTATTTAACTGAACAAATAATCAAACACTAGTGCAAATTATGCAGGAAATGCGAGGCTTTGGAATTATTCTTCTCTGACTTCACTTTATTTACTGAGAGCCAACTACGTGACAAGCACTGGGTCCAGTCCTCGCAACATGAGAATGAATAAGTCACTGTTTCTCTTTCAGAGCCTTTAGTTTTTTGTAGGGGTTATTTTCTCTTTTATTATTCATATTGCGGCTCAAGTATTCAAATCCAGATTTCCTGGCTATATTTCTGTGGGTTTTGTTTTTGTTTATGTTTTTTTTTTCTTCTAACTCTTAATTCTCTTAATTCTTGGGTGGCCCACTGGTTTTCTAGTTGGAAATGTGACTTCTCTCAGCTTCTTTTAAAAATATCTCTTTTAATTTTTTTGCTTTCTGTTTTCATGACTGGCATTGAAGTCTCTCTGGTGGAAAGCATTCTTGTTACAAGTTCTGAATTTCAGTTTCAAAAATGTTATTGCTCAAATTATCTAATTAATCATCAGAACTTTGTGTTGTCCTTAGAAAAATATCATTTTCCATACTTGCAGTGAAATCATCAAACAAAATGTCAAAGCACCAGAATATTCAAAAAGTAAGAAACAAGATATGATTTTACTAGGTATAATTTTTAAAATATTGATGTTTAAATACAATTTAGTCATAACCTTCACTCAACATTTATTGAGTACCCACCTTATTGGTAGCAGGAGGAAACTGTAATAGAAGTTTTAAGGTAATCTCACATTGAAGAACCATTTTTCAGGAGAAGAATTGGATAATGTGAAAGAAAGCAAATAATAACATAGCTGTAGATGTGATTATTTAAATGATCCTTGTGATGAAAACCAGGAATGGTTGTAGTTGAAAGAACAGTAGGCTGTAGGTTGGCAAATGCAGATGTGGAACATTTTGGTATGATGAGTAATAATTATAGTGTATGAGTAGACATATCATCTTTTTTCATTTTTTTAATTTTTATTTTTTTGTCACCCAGGCGGGAACGCAGTGGTACTTGGCTCACTGCATCCTCCACCCCCCGGGTTCAAATTATTCTCCTACCTCAGCCTCCTGAGTAGCTGAGATTACAGGCGTGTGCCACCACAGGTAGCTGATTTTTGTATTTTTAGTAGAGATGGGGTTTCACCATGTTGGCCAGGCTGGTCTCGAACTCCTGACCTCATGATCTGCCTGCCTCAGCCTCCCAAAGTGCTGGGATTACAGGCGTGAGCCACTGTGCCTGGTCCGCAAGCAGATATATTTTCTAGGCAAGGAATATGAATTGAGATATTACACGAGACTAAAATAAGCATGTCAACAGGGATTACAGAATAAAAACAATAGAATGGAAGGTGCTTTAGAAATTACCTCATTCAAACATTATGAATTTACAGAGAATTACACAAAAGCTCCAGTTTTTCCCAGGTAACATCTCATACAGCTGGTACTGGATTCTAAAAATCAGAACTCTAAATCCAATACTTTCTCCATTTGTGTGAGTGATGTTATTTGGTAGGGTATGATCAAGAGAATGTAAGAGAGCAAAGTGAAAGCTTTGAAGATCCATGTTACAATTGTATTCACTGGTAAATTCCAAGCTGTGTTGCTTAACTGTATGATACATTGAACAGATATGTGAACTTCTTGAATTAGAAATCTATCAATAGATGTGAAAGGAATACATTTTTCATTCAGAAAAAGGTATATACTTAAAATAAAAATCCAATGTGAAATTTTACAATTAAATTGATAGCGTAATAAATAAAGAGTTTAGCTGGGACTCCAAATGTTGGACTGTGGATCAGACACGTTTGGGATCCAGGCAAGAAAATACCTGAAGCTGGGTGGAGAAAGTAAAAAGTTTGCCAATGATTATGTTATTGATCTAGGGTATTAAACATGGATTGTGTGTATAATAAATCCTAAACCAAATCAAAGGCAGTCCTATTTGTGAAACTGTCGGAACTATTCATTTAATTTATGATACCAGGTTGCCAAAGCTATTAAAAAACATATAGAAGGATCAATCATCATTTGAAATCTTTGAAAAAAATTTTATAAAAACCATCACAACTGGTTTTTGACTTGGGGCAAGGAGTTGGACAAGTTTGCACAGGATCTTAGAGCTGATGTTGTTATTTCTCTGTGGATAAAGAAAGATAAAGTTAAATGTTACATTAACAAGAAACTCAGGTAGAGCAGTAATTTTATGTATGAATTGTTAATACTCCTTAGAATTGGTTCTTTCTTTATATGTTTTCTTTCAGCTAATATATTTTCATTTTAAAAATTTATCTTTTAAAAGTATTAAACATCATATTTTATTCAGTTAGCAACTATATTACTAGACCTATAGAGATGAAATGGGGAAAAAATCCAACTTCTGAAATATAATTGTCTCCTTTTGCTTTCCAGAACGGTAATTGAGGTGCTTTCTTTTGTAATAAGTCATTGGGCAGATCTAGGTCTGATCTCAGATTCCAGGGTTCTTTCCTTGTCACAGAGCTTCCTCTTTCTACTAAACTGCTAATAGTGAGTTTTAACAACAACAACAACAACAAAATAATAATTTAATTTGCTTGCACAGTGCAGGTGGTTGCAACCAAAGTATAATTGATGTATTCAGATGACTTTAAATGCCAGGTGGTCATTTTAAGGTCATTTTTATACATCCTGATAATTACGAGTAGCAGAGACTCTGCCAAGATTTGCATAACTACTAAGCATCCTTACATATGTGACGGCCTTAGATCCTTTCAGCAGCCCTGTGAGACTGTCAAATAAAAGCAAATACCAGGAAGATGAAATTACGCTCCCAAGGCTGTAGGAATACTAAGTAGCAAAGATCAAATTTTAACCCAAGCTCCCTGGAAACCACTGCCCAGCTTTCTGAGTGTTCTAGCCATAATAAAGCAGGGAGAAGGTCAGAGAGACAGAGCATAAGAACTCTTAAAATTGTTTATATCAATGTCTGTATAATTTCATCACTCCAACACTGAGAATAAAAATTATAAAATGTTGAGAGTTTCACCAGGCATATGCAAATGTTGGAGTCACTATCCTTTATTTTTTTACTAAAATACATAATTATTAAACCCTAAATGCATTAACACCAGAGTTACTCAAATCTAAATACAAATGCCTACTTTTTTAAAAACTATGTGAGTTGTCACAGATCCTTGCTCATAAAGTAAGAAAATGTGGCACATAGACACCATGGAATACTATGCAGCCATAAAAAATGATGAGTTCATGTCCTTTGTAGGGACATAGATGAAGCTGGAAACCATCATTCTCAGCAAACTATTGCAAGGACAAAAAACCAAACCCCGCATATTCTCACTCATAGGTGGGAATTGAACAATGAGAACACATGGACACAGGAAGGGGAACATCACACACCGGGGACTGTTGTGGGGTGAGGGGAGTGGGGGAGGGATAGCATTAGGAGATATACCTAATGCTAAATGATGAGTTAATGGGTGCAGCACACCAACATGGCACATATACATATGTAACAAACCTGCACGTTGTGCACATGTACCCTAAAACTTAAAGTATAATAATAATAATAATAATAATAATAATAAAGAAAACAAAACCTTATAAGTCCACAAAAATATAAATAAAATAATCAATAAAATGGTTAACTTTTGTATAAACAGCTCACATCTGAGAGTGACTTGCCAAGGTGGACAACTAAAACTTAGGGAGCTTAAACTGAGCCTGAGTCTCCTCCCTAGGTTCAGAGTGACTTCTGCTGCAAACATTTCCCCAGAGGAAACAAAAATGCCAATATTATTGTTTTTTAAAAAACATGTAGTATATATAACTACATAACATATTTACTTGGAACTATTTGGTGTATCTATATAGTTCTAATTGTTAGTTGATAATCTTTTTCTAAATCATTGTGCCAAACTCGAGAACCCCAAAGAGTACCTGAATTCTAACTGAACATTATTTATCTAATTAAAAAAAGCATATATATGTATGTAATGATGGATGCCACACTAAGTATCTTAATGCGATTATTTAACATGTATTTCTTAAATCTTAAAATGTGAATCCTATTTTAATAATTTTTTTCTGTCTGTAATTTGTCTAATGTGATGTTTGCTTGCATTTCCTCATCCATAGAACACTGTATCTCAGGAGGTTCCGTTTACTGTTCTGTCCAAGTACTTACATCCAAGAGGTGATTGACTGTACCACCATGACTCTCTACACTTTGAAAGAACATGCAACATCACTGCTTTGGGTATTGTCTTTATCTGTTCTTCTTCTTTATGTCTCTTTTGTCTTTTTAATATTTTTTCTTTTCTATGATCACCTTTCCATCACCATTTACCACACTTGATTCCACAATTCCCTGCATAGCTTTCTCCGTTTAGCCAGACCTAATTATTGTGATTCTGTCCTGAGACGCGGAAAGATTACAAGTGTAGGTGACAGAAGTGTATAGATGCTATATGTTTTTGTAATGGATGTCTGGTACATCTTCCCTCCAACTCAAAGCTTGGAAAGTTAAGTGTAGGACTCATTTTGGGATTTTTCTGCAAAAAGGAAAATCCTCTTGTTCCCATTAGAGGAGTTTGTTTGTGAAGTCCTCTTAGGCAACTAACACCGTGTGGGTAGAAAGAGAGGATTAAGAACATCACAGTAGGCACAAAAATAGGGTCAATTTTCACATTACACAGTTAAATTAGAAAGGAAGGAAATAAAGACATCAGGGGATAAAATTAATGTAATTGGAGAATACTGTAGTCAAATAGTTTGTTTGCTCTAATCTTGTACATGATATAAAAATGTTGTTGCGAATGGACCCCAGCTGCAAGTAATCACAGTCAGAGACTAAATGGAATCAACGGTGGTGATCTGGTAGAGAGGCAAATGCCTATGCAGCTTTCCTTAGAGGAGAATAGATAATCAACAGTCCCATGATTAATACAGGAAAGTGTGTCACAACTCCGAAAATTAATTCATATGCCCATGCTAAGGATTTGAAATGATGAAAAAATTGTTTCCAGCTCTACAGTTCTTCTATTTATACTTTTCTTTCCTTTTTTTCTTATTCTTTTTTTGAGAAAAGGTCTCACTCTGTCATTCAGGCTGGAGTGCAATTGCACGATCTCGGCTCCCTCAACGTCCCAGGCTCAGGTGATCCTCCCACCTCAGCCTCCTGAGTAGCTGGCACTACAGGCACGCACCCATCACACCTGGTTAGTTTTTGTATTTTTTCGTAGAGACATGGTTGTTTGCCATGTTGTCCACACTGGTCTCGGGCTCCTTATCTCAAGCAATCTGCCTGCCTTGGCTTCCCAAAGTGCTGGGATTGCAGGGGTGAGCCGCCATGCCTAGCCTATTTTTTCTTTATTTAAATGGCATAGATAACCCCTTTGCTTGTATGGTCAGCCCATCATCAAAAGAGTCATTTAGTATGGAAGGCCTTGGAAGTGTGTTTGTACCAAAAAGGAGATGGGTACCTGTTCCTCAGTATCCCAAGTAGTGTGTGATCCTACATGTTGTATTTTAAAACATTGCTTTTTTTTCCATCCAAATTTGAAGAGTAGCATCATCATCATCAACAACAACAACAACACACACAGAAATTCAAGAAGAGAATGAGTCTTACAGGTGTATCTTTACTGCTTTGGACTACAGGAATATTATATTTATTTAAGAATTGATTAACTTTGGTTGTGAATATCTTGTAAGTAAATGATTAAACCCAATCTCAGTCTATGAAAACCTTGAGAAGACTCAAGGTTTTCTTGAGTAGACCTTCTTAAGATCTTCTGGGAAGATCTTTCCAAGAAGAATAGAGGGTCCACCCCTAACAATAACTGGGTATTCACTAATTCCTTCTCCAGTGATTTTCTCTCTGATGGTATAAGTAGGACTTGCTTAGCGTAGGATAAGCAATACTTGGCATTCTGGGTCACTAATTTTATTCTGATATTTGGGCGATAATTTCAGTAATTTCTATAGTAATTCAAAATATCATTTTGCTACTGAAGCAAATAACAGGGTGCTGAATTTGCATGGATATAAAATATAAAATGTGAAACATATTATTTATTTAGTTTTATCTATCTTAACAATCCCTGCTAATAGAAGCTTATTCTCACCCGCATTGAAACAGCCTCTGTAAAGTTTGCTTTTCATCACATTATTCTTTTCATTTTTTCATAGACATTCTCACAATTTGAAATTATCTTGATGGTATTTGGATTACTTTTTTATTATTTGTGCGATGCCAGAATGCAAGATCCATAGAAGCAGAGTTCTCATCTGTCTTGGTCATGTATGTTTATACACACCTGTATCAGAGCATCCTTGGTTGTTCAGTTTTTATTCGTTGAAAAGGATGATTGAAAGATTTAGTTAATTGGATTTTTTAAAGCTTTAGAATTATTGACTTAATAGATTCCAGGCACACTTCTAAATGATTTTCCATGACTCGCTAGCTATTTTGAGGTGATTTCTATTTTTAAGAAGATGACATAAGAATCTAGTAGGTTAAATACTTTATCGTAAAACACAGAAATAACTGCTATGAGTTAAAATTTACAAAGTTGAACTGAGCTAAAAATAATGCAGTGGTTAAAAGCTTGGGCTTTAATATTAATCTAACTTGATATCTAACTGGAGCCACTAGTTTCTAAACATGACCATAAGTCAACCTCTCTAAAGTGGACATAATAATTCCTATTTCCTTGAGTTGTGAGAATTGATGCAATGATGTTAATTACAATGTTAAGTACAATGATGTTAAGTACAATGATACAATGTACTTAACACAGCACCTGGCATGTAAGAAGCTCCCCCACATAGTAGCTCTTCTTATTACTTGTTTGAGTGAATTTTCAAGGAAGGATGGCATGAAGTCTGGGCGTAACCTGACAACAGAACTAGGAATTAAGCTAGAGGAAAGCGTGATCTTTGTGAGGAAAATACAGTTGGTTCCATGAATGATGCTGTATAATCTGGTACACATGCAAAGTCCATGCTAAACATCTTGTTTACTTCTGCAGGTATTAAAATGTTACAAATATCAATATAGTTCACTTAAAATTAAAGTTATAACATATAAATTACAGGATAACCCTATGTCACCATGAAAAGTTATTTACATTATACAAATATACAATTTTTATACAATCTTTTTTCCCCAGCTGCATTGAAATATAATTATAAAAACAGAAATCATATATGTTTATGGTATACAATGTGATGTTCTGATACACGACATATTGTGAAATTATTACCACAGGCAAGCTAATTAAGATATTCATCACTTCACATGTTTATGTGTGTGTGTGTGTGTGCATGTGTGTGTGGTGAGAACACTGAAGATCTACTATTTTAGCTATTTCCTAGTATACTATGCATTATTATTGACAATAGTAACCATGCTGCACAAGAGACCTCTAGAACTTCTTCATCCTAACTGAAACATTCTAACTACTGGTCAACATCTCACCATTTCCTTCCCTGCCTTCATCCTATGGCATCCACAGTTTTACTCACTGCTTCCATGAGTTCCACTTGTTAAATTCCACATATAAAGTGAGATCAAGGGGTATTTGTCTTTCCATGCCTGGCTTATTTCACTTAACATAATGTCCTCCAGGTTCATCCATGTTGTCTCAAATGACAGAATTTTATTTTTTTAAGGCTCAATAGTGCTCCATTGTGTATTACACCATTTTATTTATCCGTTCATCTTTCAGTAGACATTTAAGTTGATTCCAAATCTTGTCTGTTGTGAATAATGCTGCAATACACATGAAAATGCAGGTTATCTCTTCAACATACTGACTTAATTTCTTTTGAATATATACCCAGAAGTAAGATTGCTGGATCGTATAGTAGTTTTGTTTTTAAATGAATCTTCATGCTATTTTTCATAATTTCTGTACTAATTTACATTCCTACCAATAGTAAACCCTTTTGTCCACATCCTTGCCAAAAGTTTGAAGTCTTTTGTCTTATTGAAAATAGTCATTCTAATATGTGTGAGGTGATATCTCATTGAGGTTTTAATTTGCATTTCTCTGATATTTAATGATCTTGAGCATTTTTTTCATATACCTGTTGGCCATTTGTATATTTCCTTTCAAGAAATGTCTGTTCTGTTCTGTTGACCATTTTTTAACTGAGTTTTTTTTGTTTGAGTTCCTTATATAGTTTGGCTATTAACTCTTTATTAGATGTATGGTTTACAATTATTTTTTTTCATTTCGTAGGTTATCTTTTCACTCCACTGATTGTTTCCTGTGTTGTGTGGAAGCCTTTTACTTTGATATAATTGAATTTTTCTCTTTTTGCTTTTGTTGTGTGTGTTTTTGTTGTCATATCCAAAAAATAATTGGTCAGACCAATATCAAGAAGATTTTAAAAATATTTTCTGCTACTAGTTTTATAGTTTGGGGTTTAAAATTTAATTATTTCATCCATTTCAAGTTGATTTTGTATATGGTATGAGATAAGGGTCCAATTTCATTCTTCTGCATGTGGATATCTGGTTTTCCTTTCCAAAGGGAAAGAAGATATTTTAGTATCCCTATTGTGTATTCTTGGTACCTTTGTCAAAGATCAATTGAGTATATAAATGTGTGGATTTACTTCTGGTCTCTCTATTCCATTGCATTGGTCTTTATGTCTTATTATGGCAGTATGATGCCATTCTGTTTACTACAACTTTGTTGTTTATTTTGAAATAATGTAGTTTAGTGCCTCCAGTTTGTTTCATTTTGCTCAAGATTGCTTTGGCTATTTAGGGCCTTTTCTGGTTTCATATGAATTTTAAGGTTCTGTTTTCTTTCTCTGTAAAAAATTCATTGGAATTTTGATAGAGATTGTATTGAATCTGTACATTGCTGACATGGTTTGGCTGTGTCCTCACTCAAATCTCATCTTGAATTGTTGTTCCTATAAGCTCTACTTGTCATGGGAGGGACCAATTGGGAGGTAATTTAATCATTGGGGCGATTACCCTCATGCTGTTCTCATGATAGTGAATGAGTTCTCACGAGATCTGATGGTTTTATATGGGCTTTTCCCCCTTTTGCTCAGCACTTCTCCTTGTTGCCACCATGTGAAGAAGGACCTGTTTGCTTCACCTTCTGCAATGATTGTAAGTTACCTGGGGCCTCCCCAGCTATGCTGATCTGTGAGTCAATTAAACTTCTTTCCTTTATAAATTACTCAGTCTCAGGTATGTCTTTATTAGCAGTGTGAGAATGGAGTAACACAGTAAATTGGCCCACTGCAGAGAGTGGGGCACTGCTGTCAAGATACCCCAAAATGTGTAAGTGATTTTGGAACTGGGTAACAGGCAGAGATTGGAACCATTTGAAGGGCTCAGAAAAAGGCAGGAAAATGTGAGAAAGTTTGGAACTTCCCAGAGACTTGGAGGACTCAGAAGACAGAAAGATATGGGAAAGTTTGGAACTTCCTAGAGACTTGTTGAATGGCTTTGACCAAAATGCTGATAGTAATATAGACAATGAAGTTAGGCTGAGGTGATCTCAGATGGAGGTGAGGAACTTGTTGAAAACTGGAGTAAAGCTCACTCTTGCTATGCAGAGAGACTGGCAGCATTTTGCCCCTGCTCTAGAGATTTGTGGAACTTTGAACTTGAGAGAGATGATTTAGGGTATCTGCCAACAGAAATTTCTAAGTGGCAAAGCAGCCTGACAATGTGATAGAAAAGAAACCCCCATTTTCTGGGTAGAAAATCAAGTGGGCTGCAGAAATTTGCATAAGTAATGAGGAGCCAAATGTAAATCACAAAGACAATAGGGAAAATGACTCCAGTGCATGTCAGCAACCTTCATGGCAGCCCCTCTCGTCACAGGTCTGGAGGCCTACGAGGGAAAAGTGGTTTCCTAGGCCAGGTCCAGGGCCTCCCTTCTCTATGCAGCATCATGGCATGGTGCCCTGCACCCTAGCTTCATCAGCTCCAGATGTGGCTAAAAGGGGCCAAGGTATAGCTTGAACCATTGTGTGACAGGGTGTAAACCTCAAGTCTTGGTGGCTTCCATGAGGTGATGAGCCTATGGGTGCACAGAAGTCAGGAATTGAGGTTTGAGCACCTCTGCCTAGATTCCAGAGGATGTATGGAAATGCCTGGATGTCCAGACAGAAGTTTGCTGCAAGGGTGAAGCCCTCCTGGAGAACCTCTGCTAGGGTAGTGCAGAAGGGAAATGTGGAGTTGGAGCCCCCACATGGAATTCCCACTGGTACACTGCCTAGTGGAGCTGTGAGAGGGTTACCATCCTCCAGACCCCAGAATAGTGGATCCAGTGACAGCTTGCATTGTGTGCCTGGAAAAGCCACAGACACTCAATGCCAGCTCATGAAAGCAGCCAGAAGGGGAGCTGTACCCTGAAAAGCCACAGGAGTGGAGCTGTCCAAGGCTGTGAGAGCCCAACTCTTGCATCACCATGCCCTGGATATGAGGCATGGAGTCAAAGATGATCATTTTGGAACTTTAATGTTTAATGACTGCCCTATTAGATTACAGATTTGCATGGGTCCTGTAACCCCTTTATTTTGGCCAATTCCTCCCATTTGGAGTGAGTGTATTTACCCAATGCCTGTACCCCATTGTATCTAGAAAGTAACTAACTTCTTTTGATTTTACAGGCTCATAGGTGGGAGGGACTCTCCTTGTCTCAGATGAAACTTTGGACTTGGACTTTTGAGTTAATGCTGGAATGAGTTAAGACTTTGGGGGACTATTAGAAGGGCATGATTGTGTTTTGAAATGTTGAGGACATGATATTTGGGAAGGACCAGTGGCAGAATAATATGGTTTGGCTGTGCTGCCACCCAAATCTCATCTTGAATTGTAGTTCCCATAATCCCCACATTTCATGGGAGGGATCCATTGGGAGGTAATTTAATCATGGGGGTGGTTACCCTCATGGTGTTCTCATGATAGTGAGTGAGTTCTCACAAGATCTGAAGTTTTCATAAGGAGCTTTTCCCCTCTTTGCTTGGCACTTCTCCTTGCTGCTACCATGTGAAGAAGGACGTGTTTTCTTTCACTTCCACCATGACTGTAAGTTTCCTGAGGCTTCCCCAGCCATGTGGAACTGTAAGCCAATTAAACCCGTTTCCTTTATAAATTACTCATTCTCAGGTATTTATTAGCAGTGTGAGAATGGACTAATAAATACAATTACCTTGGGTAATATTGACATTTTAACAATACTAATTCTTCCAATCTATGTACACAGGATAGCTTTCCATTCAATCAGGCCTTCTTAAATTTCTTTCATCACTGTTTTATAGTTTGCATTGTCCATATTTTTCTTTGGTTAAATTTATTCTGAAGTATTTTATTTTTCTGATGCTATTGTAAATGAGATTTTTAAAATTTCAATTTAGGATAGTTCATTGTTAATGTATAGAAACACTACTGATTTTTGCATGTTGATTTTGTATTCTGCAACTTTATTAAATTTGTTTATTAGTTTCAACTTTTTTTTGGTGGAATCCTTAGAGTTTTTATGTTATCTACAAACAGACAATTTAATTTCTTTCTGATTTGATTGCCTTTTTTTGTTTGCTTGTGGTTTTGTTTTTGTTTTTGCCTAATTGCTCTGATGAGGACCTTCTGTACTGTATCGAATAGAAATGGTGAAAATGGGCATCCTTGTCTTGGTCTTCATCTTAAACACAGTTGACTGGGATGTTAACTGTGGACTTGTCATATATGGCCATTTTTATTATGATTATATATGGCATTATGTTAAGGTACATTCCTTCTATACCTAACTTTTGGGGAGTTTTTATTATAAAAGTAGGTTGAATTTTATCAAATGCTTTTTCTGCATCTATTGAGATGATAATATGAATTTATCCTTTATTCTCTTAGTGTAGTGTATCACATTAATTGATTTTCACATGGTGAACCATCCGTGAATCCTAAGGATAAATCCTACTTGACCATGATGTATGATTATTTTAATGTGCTATTGAATTTGTTTTATTGGTATTTTGTTGAAGATTTTTGCATCAATGTTCATCGGGAAAATTAACTTGTAATTGTTTTCACATTATAAAAGCTTTCATTTCTGATTTCTTTTAAATAAAAATAAACTCTTAGAGACCATTTATTCCTTTATTAAAATGATAAAAATAAACCACAAATTATATAAAATTAGTAGCCTCTCTCACTTAGCATGTGAGTGAATATAAAATAGAATTAAAATTCTACTGGATAAAACAAATCTGATTTTTAGAAATGTACTTTATAGATGACCTGAGACTTTTTTTTGTTATTGTAAGTAAAAGCTATAAATTAACTTAAAGGTGTCTTCAAAATTCAGCCTGTGAGAACTCAACAGTCTGCCATGTTCCCTGATTCAAGGCTGCCATATTCCCTGCCTCGGGGCTGCTTACCCTAAACAAATTATGATCACATTCTATACTGCTTATAAATAAGTCAAAATTCATTTTATTACTATCATAAGAGCAACCTTCTATGATTAGCCAAAGTCTTATGAAGCCAGACTATTTTAATATTTGGACAAAACTTGTCAAACACATTAGAAAAACATGAATGTGTTCTATAACTAAGCCCAAAACCTTTATGCATGGGGTATTTCCATAAGTCTATCCCCTAAAATACAGTTAATTTAGAGTGGCTTTGCTTTACAACATGAAACAGATTGTGTCTTATATATTATAGCTCAGTTAGTCCTAGCAATTTGAAAGCATGTAACAGAGAAAAATAAATTAAGCTTTTTTAAAACTGGGAAACCAAGTTAGAGCCTCCAGTGTAAAGTTTATAAAATAAACTAAAATTTGAACAGAAAAATAACTTCCATCTTGGAGTTTGCCAGTAAAATCCTTTCGGATTTATATCTTACTTTTACAGTTATTATTTATATGTTTTTGCAAAAACAAAAAATGAAAAGGGCAAAGTTAAATTCTTGAAAGATGGAGAAGTATGAATGGCAACAATAATAAAAAGAGAAGGAAAATAGGCTAGACAGAGCTGTCTCTCTCTGGTCCTTCTGCCAGAGAGAATGAATTTTAACATGAAACTTTGTGGGAGCAGGACAGAACTTGAATTTTTAAAACTTAGATCGCTGAATATTTTGTATCTAGTTTTTTGTCATTAAATTCTGAAAGCCATTCCCTAATACTGAGCACTTTATTTCAGCTTTAGGACAAATATTAGCCTCAAGAAGGCTAGGAACCAAGATTATGCTGCCTCTTCAGGGTGACACTGAGCAAATGCCTTTCTTAGTTTTCAATGGACGTGAAATGGGGCAATAATACCTAGCTTGTAAGGATGTTTATATATAAGCTGATGATTGTACAACACTATATAAGTGCTAATTGACCTGTATTTGTGTTAAAGATTTTGTAGTTATAACTGCATCTTGCCAGGTATAACTACAAGGCCTTTTTTTTTCATAGTTTTTAATGAGTATTCGTTCACTACCCCTCTGGAAAGTAGGTTGGAGTTATGAGCATGATGAGTGGAGGTAAAATGTAGCTATTTTAACCTGATTTTGAAAAGTATTTCACTACCACTCATATAGGCTGTGCTTATAGCACTACTAAAACACATTAACATTATACTTGTGACTATAAAGACTAATGCCTAGAATGAGTTTAATATTTTGACTACAAAGAGACCTGATGAAATTCCAAATGAGATGTAATGAAGTCTTAGTTTTTCAGGCCATGAAATATCACCAATTAATAAACATAAATGATGAGATCACTCCACTTGTAAATAGCAAATATAATATTTCCATGTCCCAGAGTGATGTGATGGCTATTTGGAGGCATAAAAAATTGTTAATGTTTGTAAGTGTCTTAACATTTTTGGCTGAAAGCAAAATGTAGTGTTCCATACCTAAAGTAATATGTGGAATTTTTAAAACAAACAATTATGGTATGTTTTACAAAGTGTTTAAAAATAGATATTCCAGTGAATTTTGGTGTACACTAAACAATAATAAAAAACAATTTTCCTCATAAACAAGAAAAATATTTGGAACTTTCTTAAAGACTCTTAGGGTAGAAAGAAAAATTTTGACTAGTAATTCGTATGTGGCAATCTGCCAAATAATAATTTTGTTTCGATCTGTCTAGGCAGCAGTAAACTTGTTTCTCAAGAAGAGAATTAAAAATAATAAGAAAAATGCAATCTGTAGGACTTACTATAGACACTTGTAGCCAAAATATAGAGTTATAGGGTATGATCATTAAATACACTTCTGAATAATGAAGGTGTGTTCTAAAACTCCTTTTTAATGTCTTTGGTTTTGAAACTTGCCCTGTCTTCCATGTCTCTACGTGTTCTCTCATGCCTTGGTACAAGGGACAGGTAAGAGGAGTTTTGTGCCATCTGAGTAGCAGGTCACACAGCTAGTCTAAAATCACTTCAATCTGATTTATTGATATCGTTTAGTGTTATTGATCCAAAATAAATTGCTCCAAGTTCACATCTGCTAGATTAACATATTTCTCTACTGCTGTCAGCTAAAAATGTACTTTTATGTAAGCACCTGTACATTTTCCATGAAATACATTCATGTTCCTTCAGCACTTACATAGCATAAAGTAATACATTATTCACGCTTTCCTCCCTTCTACATTATGAGACAATTCTATGTATTTTTATCTTCTGTTTCATCAGTGATTCTCTTGCATTTAAAAATGTTTCTGAACTGCAAACTACATAATTTATTTTTCTTGCAAATTAGGAGTCCCTGCAAATGTTCTGCTTGAGAAAAAAACACCACCATTGGAATGAGCAGGAGAACTCAAACCAACTGGGACTTGACATATTAAATGTAAACATAGCTTAGATAGATAGATAGATAGATAGATAGATAGATAGATAGATATAGTAAATTACACCTTTGCTTGGTTTACACATCTAAAGTTCTTGAAGCTATGGTTTCAAAACCTATGATACTTTCTTCTTAAGTGCAGGAATGCTGGAAAATTAAAAACTTAAAAACTAGTGCGTGTACGATTTACTGGATACCAACAATCATGAAATTGTTTCTTTAGAATTCCAAGTATATATACATATATATATGCACACATATATTTAAAATCTATTTTATTTGTCTATTTATTTATGAAATAAATATTATGAATACAAAATTACTTTGAGGGAAAATTATCTCTTTAGATACTGAAAGATAAATAATAAAATTAATCCCAACTCAACATATATAATTTTATGTATTATATTATTATTAATATGTATTATATTAGCTATATGGTTTATGTATAAAAGACCTTGCCAAGCTATTCAGATATTTATTTTATCAAATACTTAAAATATTTAATAAATATTTTATTAAATATATGTATTTATTTATATTATGAGTTAGAGATAGAAGACATGTATGAACTTGTTTTTTTCTTCCAGTTTAATAGAATATTAACCCATATTTCAGTTCTCCATATTGATAGCCAATAGACACTAAAAACACACCAATTATCTAATGGGGCAATTGCATGGTTCCATAAGTTATCGAGAAGTAGCTTGGCAAGAGGAAAGAAGATTACAGATAGTCTCTGTAATTTTTTGTTTAGCAGCTTTGCACAAAGTTGTTTTGGGAAACTAGTTGATTAGTAGGTGGACACAAAAACATGATTTCACTTAAAGAAAATCCATGTCTCCTTTCAAATATACTGATGTTTTATGTAATTACAGAAGAGAAGCTTTTTTATCTGTGAAGCCAATATTTTGGAAGGGTATGATCAAATCAGGAGAAGCAGGGCTATATTAACAAACACTGGGCTTTTCTATCTTCTATTCTTTCCTTTCCTTTTCTTTTCTTTTTATTCCTTTTCTTTCATTTGTTCTCCTTTCTTTCTTTTTTCTTTTTACTTCTCCTAGACAGGCAAATTCAAAGAGCATAAGTAGCTAAAAATTTCCCAAATACTCTGCAAGTAGTCAATACTAATGATTACACTACCAAGATTCTAGTGATGATTCCAATGTCTGAAGTGATGAAGTTTTGAAGTTCTGTTATGTCTCTTACTATCTGTGACACTCCAGATGTGTTTCTAAAATTCTCTAAACCTCAGTGACTATGCGAATAAAACAAAATCATGGAGGCGGTATAAAGTATCTGACACAGGATGGATCAGCAAATGTATGGCTATTATAATTTTTAATAGAAAGGGCTATGTTCCTATGAAGTGACAGAATTGTGATAATTCAGGCTTCTTGACTTTTTAGTACATAATTCTTTTCATTATTCCACATTATCTCATATTTGTCTGGAAGTAGGGAATCATGTAATAATATACACTTGGAATTGCCAAATGAGAGGTGTAGTTTTGGTTCACGGCAAGCCTCAAAAATACTAGCATATAAAAATATTTTAACATGTTTATTAGGGAACGCCAACAGATACAGATTTTAAAAATGTGAAGACAGCTTACAAAGTAACATATAAAAATATGGGGAAAATATTATAATTTATTTCAATACTGCAGATTTGAAAATACTTTGTGAATAATGTTTGCACTAAGAAGAATTTCTTTAAATTAGCAACTGGATTTTCTTGCATTTTTAAAGCAGTATTTCCTTAAGAAAAAAGCAGGCTTAGTTTCTCTGTGACACAGAAAATTCCTATCATTTTCACTTTGTTCCAAAATTATATTAATGGAGTTTTTGTCATGGGAATAAATTAAAATGGGGCATACCGCATGTGGAACGTGATGGTATTTCTGCAGCATGCGATTTACAAGAAAACAATCTCATTTAGATCATATCACTGACCGCGTGGCCGACACGGGGGACCACCTGGGGCCCATGTGGAACCTCTCCACGCAAATGGGTTCATTCAGTAAGAAACATGTGATTTTTAAGAGATTTCATTTAGAATTCTTCAGAACAAGTTTATGAAAGGATCACTTATATTTAGATTAGAATGGGCTATTTCTTGCAGCTGTGCAAATTTCACATCGTATTTAAGTCCTGGAGATTTCTGACAGAAACGTAAGTTGAATGACAGTGACAGAGAAAGAGGCACCTTAGCAAAAAGAGCCAAAATCATGACCTTTACATTTAAAAATATCTAAGTTTTAGGAGCTTCTGCATAACCCTGCTGCTCTTAGATGTGTGACTTTCCAATATAAAGAATAAAATATACCATCATATAAAGCTTTCCTCATCATGCCCTTTTATCATCAATTTTAATCTACTTGTAAACTAACAAGAGGAATAAGAATGTATCTAAAAACCAATCACAGAATCAAACAAACCAAATTCAGATACAATAATATGCTGGCAATATTAAAATATCAGAATTGGCATCGAAGTATTTATTTATGTTTAATGAACTTATAAATGTAAAAAGAGTAGGACATACATTTTTGAAATGTTTCTAGGATTTGGAAGATTGCTTTAGTTTTTATTGTAGGCATTTTCCCATAGCAATTCAAATTGTGCTGTAAATCTACATATATCAAACCAAAACGTATCCAAAAAAAAAAAAAAAAACTGGCCTATGCAATGCACCCATAAATTAGAATCTCCCAAAATGTGTCTTCTCTCAGGACACTAAGGGCAAGGATAGTGAGTAAACCAAAGAAACTTTTTTTCTGTATAGTATTTAATTAAATCAACTGGAAAATGTTGATAATGAAAAAGTTTTGAAATCACTTATTTATCATTTATTATAAATTCCTAAATACATTATAGAAGTGATGGATTGTACATTGGAAGAAAGAAAGAAAGAAGGAAAGAGCACATGATAAAGAAAATTTTTAGTTAGCATTACTGTATTCAACAAGTTTCAAGCTGATTGTTTCTCTGGTTTGTGAAATTTATGCTTTCAGCTTATAATGTTCCAAAGGAAATAAAACCACCCACTGGATGTAAGTCAATATCATTATCTCTTCCATTTTTCTGTTTTGCCATGCAAATTTTTTTTTAATTCACAATTTTACAAAATAAAAAGAGAGTCTTTATGGCCCAACAATCAAGAGACCCTCAAGAGTACAGAAGAGTCGAAGAGGTGGAGGTGGAGAAGGGAGGTGGAGAGGTGGAGGTGGAGGTGGGAAGGGAAGGTGGAGAAGGGAGGAGAGGAGGCAAGATATAACACATTCTCAGGATAAATCTGATAGGAAATCTCACAAGTAAGGCATTCAGCCAACTGCCATATGCCCTGACAAAGATACCAACAGCAGCAGTGAGCCCAGGGAGCTGTTTTATCATTAGCCCCTCACCCAGCAGTGGTAGAAACTCATTTAGCCCCATGCTGGACTTTCATTAGGCCAGACTCGCATCAGATGGTCCCATGCTTTGGCTCAGGAGCGGTGTGGCCCTTTATTGGGGGAGGCAGCCACATCTCAGCTCAGCAGGGAGCCCAGATTGGAGTGTTCCTCGCTGACAGATGCCAGGGCCTCAGCGGAGGACCCAGTGGCCAAGGGGGCCTGATGCAAAACTATCTTTTATGTTGGCATTTTGTGGGACAAAACCAATGGAAAAGGAAGAATAATAATCCTAAAGCTTTCAAGTTTGTCTTTAACCTGACTTCCACTGAAAATAAGATAGAGTGAAAAAGAAAATCCACAAAGCTGAAAGCAAAGAGAAAATGCCAAAAATCTTCACTTGGAATCACAACAAAGAGCTGAGCTGACACTGACAATCATTTTTTTTTTTTTTTCCTCCGGACTGTAATAAAAAGTCAATGAAGCAAGGGACGTCAATATATTCTAATAACAAAGATGTGAAATTTTAGAGGGCCCTTTTCCTTCTTCGTCATAGGGAAGCTTTAAAATATGCAGAAAGAGAGAGCAAGTATCCAAGTCTAATAGATGCATATAGGAAAGATATGTTTCTTAAAAAAGAAAAAAGCTAAAACTTACATCATAGCAGTGATACATATTGTGGTTTTGGGGAGAAAGGAATTTAAAAATTCAATTTGTGTTTATTTCTTCTAAATCTATAATTCTATCAAGAATTATAGACAAAAGAAGAAAGCCAGCTGATGCTTTTTTTCTATTAGCCTTTTTCAGGAGGAAAAAATTGTGTTCAATATTTTAATCCCTGATTATTTAAAAAATTATATTACTATGCTTTATTATCTGAAAGCTTTTTAGAACTATATAGGAACCCAAAATGTATCTTTCTGTTCATTTTTTAGGTGTCTATGAATTATAGAATAAACAATAGATGATCTAGGAGAAACAGAAAGCATTTTTATTCTTTTATTTCATGCATTTAACTGGGTTATTTTTATACCAATTACAAATGCCATTACTTTATATATAAAGTTTTCATATCAATATGATATACTAAAGAATACTTTTTAAATGTAAGTTATTTTATATTTACTAACTCTTCTGAAAATGTGTATTTCAATTTATATAAAAGCAGTAGATTGAAAGGCAAAGAAAAGCAGAATGAACCTTCCTAATATACAGTATTTTCTATGGAAATTTATGTATTGTATATTTAGAAGATTTCAATAAAACATTAGCAAATTACATAACATCTAAAATACCTGTGATATTCTGAACTCTGAATGTTGGTCGACAGATCAGGAATAAAAATACTAGTCAGTTTCTCATCTTTTCAAAGATGAGTCTCTAGTTATTGTAAAGTATTCTAGTCTCCTTCTTCATCTTCTCTTGGATGAAGTTTGCGGATATCTTTAGGTCAATGGACCATAGGGAGCTTTCTTGGTGCAGTGAAGCCCTTTATAGTACATTTCTCTCCAGGCATCTCTATTCCTGTTTGTCAATGACATGTGGCTTATCATCCACTTAATCATCCTGGTTTATGTCAATTTACAGACATGTTAGGGAGCCTCACTGCAGATGATTTCTTTCACTGAATTTTTAAAAATGAACTTTTGGTATTTCTGTATACTCATTTATTTATTTAAATAGTAATATTATTTGAAAGAGAAAATCTTTTTGTTTACTAAGAACTAATGGTGCAAAAATATTGCAAAATTCTTTTTAAAAGAAAATAAACAGACATGCATATAAGCAACTATAAACCAATAACCCAAACAAAAAATAAATAAGAAGCTGAAATTATTGCAGTATCATTGATATTTTGAGATTGGCTCTCTCTGGCTTTTAATTTTAGAAGCAGAGCTAGTGTAGGTATGTATGAAGGTGTGTGTGTGCATGTGAGTGTGTGTGTGTGTGTGAAAATAATTACCAATGACCTACAGTAACAGTCCTTCCCGCCTAGATGTTTCAGCTGCATTTGACGTCGTTATTGCCTGAGACAACAGTCTGGCTGCGATGTTAACAAACTGGGCCAAGCCTCTTTGATGCACCACAGGTATTAGAAAGTTGAGCACTCACGTAAGCCCTCGAGCAGGTGGGCTGTGTTGAAGCGCCACCTACTGAAACATCGTGTTTCCCAATCCTGCATTCCCAAAGTTGTCATTTACTACAGCATTGGCAAAACTGGTTCAGGGGAAAAAATTCCAGTACAAATGAAATCCTATTTTTGGCAAGCAGGACTCTATAAGTGTGTCAGCTTCCAACTTTACTGATTACAACAGTTTGTCTATGCTGATGCATTTGTGATCTCTCTTTTCTAAGTAAGAATATAGACCAAAAGGAATACCAGCTTGCATGTTCATAAATTGGGTCATTTATGAGTGTAGGAAAAGAAGGGAGAGGAAGGAGGAGGACAGGGCAGTGTTCAATGCAATTTACACATTTGCAAGACTTTTTTTCATAATAAAATAGATCTGAGTAAAAAATGTCATACAATCTCATACACTCGCACATGCACCTACATAAATCTCTAACGGATTATATTCATCCTAAGGGAGGCGATTAAAATAACCCGAATTGACATCTGTATGCACATTCCCTTATTGTTGCCAATCACCTACTCTCCACTATTAAAAAAAAAAGAGAAAAAAGTGTTCAGGAGGAACTGAATATTCTATCTCACTTTATAAGTGAGAATAAGAATGCTGTCCAGCCACAATGCAAGAGGTAACACTAGCTCGTGACAGACAGGACAAGCTTTAGTAACTGATCTTGAGATTGGTTGAGATGTTGTTAGGTTTTAAAACAGGATGGCATGTTACATATCATGGACATTGAGAAAACAAAACGATTTTCTTTCTAAAACAATTTCTTAAAAATATAATGTAGCATTTCTTCTACATAGCAGGCTTGCCCTTGGTGGGGAAAGCCACTTACGGTGACAGCATAAGGATTTCTATTTGTAGAATTAAGGGGAAGAGATTATTTGGTTTTTCTTTTGACTCCATTTTTAAAGTTATGCAAGTAGTAAATCCATTCTTCATGGAAATATAGACTATCTATTTAAATAATATACCAAAGGCTAATTCTGACAGTGCTAATATAATTTTCTGAATCAAGGTCACTTGTTTGACACACACACACACATATATATATATATATATATATATATATATAACTATACATAAACTATACATATAAACTATATATATGGTGCAAAAATATTGCAAAATTATTTTTAAAAGAAAACAAATAGACATGCATAGAAGCAACTATAAACCAATAACCCAAACAAAAAATAATATATATATATATTTAGTTAGTTAGTTAGTTATTTAAACAATGAAAGTAAAAGTTCCCAGGCCTGATATATTCTTAAAGTTCTCTTTGGTAAATATATATTTGTATGATATAAATAAGAGCTGTGCAGAAGTTTATATAAGTAGAAAAGTCATTTATATACTTAACTACTGTAGCAACACTTTTACATAGGCTCCTTTTAAGACTGCAATGCTTTATTACATTGACTTTTAGACTCATAAACTTCCAAAGGTAATACCCCTTATAACACTTATTATCTTTTTCCAAAACAACCACTGCCCTTTCATTACATAGAAAGCTTAATTGTCAAAGTCAAAATTAAATCCTATTAAGGGATTGGTTTAAAGCCACAAAGGAGTAAAACAAATTTGAGAAAGCAGCTTAATCCTCTTCCTCAACTATGAACCATTAGGCATTGTGTTTTTAATGTAAAAAGAACTTGGAATTTAGATTCAAAATATTTATTCACACATAACATTTTAGGTATTGCTCTAATTTATTTTTAGGCCATTGTTCTTAGTCAGAATTAAAAGCTGCACCCTTGGGAATTATAACCCTGGCAAGAAGTGGGGCTGGCTTTTGTGGCCTCCACTAACTCATTTGATCAAAAAAAATGTGAATTCTTTCCCTATCATCCATAAAATGTGGGTCATAGTAACTACTTTTTCTCCCGGAAAAGCTATGGAAATAATACTCTTAAATCATCAAGATTTTCGAAGACAGACATTATTTCAAAATCAAAATTTCAAAACTTTCCTGAAAATGCAAATTAAATTTTAAGCTTAATTAATCCAAATTTGTATCTGGAAATACACACCAACATGTATGCTAACATGCTCTTATAAAAAGGTCAGACTCAGAAACAATTCTTTTACTAGTTTATGAAAATGACCGACTTAGAACTGGTGCCAGAGTCAGCATTCCACGTTATTAAAAAGCAAATTTAAGGATAGGGTCTATTATAGGCAAGTCTTCATTCTATGAGGGAATTTTATTTTAAGGGTTTTTAAATATCTACCGGGATAGAAAAGGGAAATATAGGCATTAAACACCTGCAGCCCCGAAAAGCAGACCATTTCACTCAACAAGAAGAAAAGAATGAATCCCACCTAAGAAGAAACTTTTTCTCACTTTATGGAAGCCTGTGCTGTTCAAATCTGCCCTTGCAAAAGAGCATAGTGATCAAAATATGCACATGCTTCAGGTCATAACAACGAACACCTAAAATAACAAAACACAGACACACAAATAGAATCATGAACATATTGATAAGATGGATTAGACTTCATCATCTTCTACTGTGTCCCAAACAAAATATCACTCATTCATGAATTCAGCCCCAAGGCAGAATCTGAGTAAATAAATGGGCAAGCCCCATGCTCCAGGATCACCACACTCTGGTTTGGCTTGCTCAATGGAGAGCAAATTCCAAAGTGGAGAGCACGCTGCCTGATGACACCCAGTTTCAGCCTGAAGACTGTTAGCAATCCAAGGTAGCTGGTGCTTTGAGGTCATACACCACATACACGCAATTTGGAAATAAAATAAGTGCCTAAACCAGTCTATCTAGTAGATACACAAGGGTGCATTTAGGTGGCTCTTTTCACCTTTAGACAATTATTTAAAATAAGAGTGCTTTCTTTACAAGTCTCAAAGTTGGCTTAATCTTTATACTTTGCTAAAAAATCAGTATGTAATCAAGTCCTCTAAGGAATGGTTCTAATTTAATGTATTCTGGATTTAATTTAAAGAAATCTGGAAGGACTTTCAAAGCAATGCAACTTTTTCAGAGCAAATGAAAAGTATGTCTTAAATGGTATTTGGCAGTTAACATCCCCCTAATGACACCATTGCTAAGTTGTTTGAAAATTATGATTCCCATTGTCTGGACAGAAGTGCCCACTTTTCTCTCTAAGAATGTCCTATTAAGCTTAGTGAAACAATGCTAGGACTTAAGTCCATGGTGTACAATGTGGCCCAAGTATTAAACATTTAAGAACTCACGGAAAATACAGAGTAAGATAGCACAGATCAAACCTAATTATGTATGTATGCACATATTTTCTATATACAAAATAAATACTTAAAAGTTAATAACTAGAAAATAGCAAATGTCTTCTAGATATTTAAATCCAGAGATTTCTGATTAAAAATTTCATGTTGCATATATAACTGTATTACATTGTTTCTAAGCCTGGTGCACAGGCTGGATTATCCTATACTCTACTGGTTGAAGAATCTTGATATAAATAATTTTATACTTATATTTTCCAATCATAAAAATTTACATCTCATAATAAAATCATAAATACTTCTCTTCCAAGAGCAAACAGGTTGCTCTGTATATATATAATTTTTCCTATATTCTCTACCAATAAGATTTTAATAAGAAATATTACCACTTACTTACCCTCCCAAATACTTGCAAATTATTTTCTTTATAAAATTATAAAATATATAGTTAATTAAAAACTGAGACTTCCATACCTACAAATTAAGAATAAAAACTTCTGTAACTATTCAAAGACTATTACTCACTCAAAATACTGTATATATAAAAAGAAAAGCATGTTGAAAAGTTGATAATTAACTCAAATAAAAATCAATGTGACATTCGTTTGTAGTTATTCATATCATTTTTCTAAACTTCAAAGCAGCAGCAGCATCTAAATGTTTGTCCAAAGTTCCCAATTTTGGTTTTAACTGTAGCTATTTAGCTTGTAAAGCACAATGCTGGCCTAATTTCCAAGCTTTAGACCTTATTAGTGAACAAATTTCTATATTTAGAACCTCATATTACACTTGATTCTTCACATACCTAATTTTTAGTGCCAAGCCCCTGATTTAGGTTCCTAAATGCATATTTCAAGCTGCCAACTATTTCTTGTCATAATAGGATTAAGTTGTCTATTGTAGATCATAAAATAGATAAGATATGCCAAAACTGTTTATACAAAACTTTAAGACCATGAGCTAGCAGAGTTTCGTTCACATTATTATCATAATCCTACAAAAACCCTAAAGTCATCATTAGTAATTGGTTAGGTTCATAAATTAGGTTACTAAATTAGCAGATCCAAAATAATACCAATGATTCTTTTTCTTAAATTAACAAAACTTGTGTTTATAATAATTCTGCTAGATTTTCAGCATAAAAATTGGCAACCACCCAAGTTATCTGATATCTAAATATTTTACTTATGTAATGCTAGGACTAAAGGTAAGCTTTGGAAACAACAAGCTCATTCTTTCATTTTATAGATGAGGTCAAGAAGCTCCTGATCACACAGAGAACTCAAGATTTCTGGTTTCTGGTGTAGAGAGCTTGCTGCTAACTTTCCTGCATTTAACTCAAAGCTGAATAAATAATAATATCTTCTGGTGGAGTTCTCTAATAGAACTACATTCAAGAATTATTGATCTATTTATACTAAAACTCAACTCTTTTCAAATCTGGATGTAAGTCCATTTGAGAAATAAATAACTTTTGCATATGTTGACAGATTACATGCCAGTGGCTTTGAGAGTAGAAAGAAAGAGTGGTTATGATAACCAAATGAAGCTTTCTATTCTCTTCCAGGTTATGCCTGCTCCTGAGCCCCTTACGTTGTGTTGGTCATCTGGTTTATCTATGGAAACAGCAGGCCTGCTGGTATTTTTATGCTCAGATCAAAATTACATGCCCAACAGGGAGACACTTTTTGCCAAATTACATCATTGGAAGTGTTGTCTTCACTAAGAAAATGTGCAGGGGGGATCATGGGAAGAGATGCATTGGGTGCATCTGATTCCAAAAAGTGCCTGAGACCAAAAGGACTAAGGTGTCCAAGACAAACCAAAGTCAAATCGAACGCTCTTTTACCTCTCTTCTTCCGCCCTTTCATTCTCATCAATTCATAGAAATGTAATTCTCCCTGGGCCACATCATCTTAGCTTTGGCACTTCGGTCCCTATCCCGTCACTATGTTGAAACAGCTTTCTCCTTGCTTTGTTTCTGCCCTTCTCTGATTCTGAAAAGGACAGAAAAGAGAACTATCTAGATGTCACTCAAAACCATATTGAATTCCTTAAATAGAATCAACATGGGGAGCGCCTTCACCTAAAGCACATGTGTTCCCCAACATCAGAGAATTCATGGGGAAAACAAAGGGAGCGGCTTCCCCGAGGATTTATCCCCAACACCACATCAGAGAGACAATGAATGTGATAGATTAAATGCACCGGCTTCTTCAGTTAGAGTTGTTTTTGCTTTGGCATGAGAAAACTGAAAGTTCTTTTTTTTCCATTTTTTGTATTTTACTTTAAGTTTTAGGGTACATGTGCACAATGTGCAGGTTAGTTATATATGTATACATGTGCCATGCTGGTGTGCTGCACCCATTAACTTGCCATTTAGCATTAGGTATATCGCCCAGTGCTATCCCTCCCCCCTCCCCCCACCCCACAACAGTCCCCAGAGTGTGATGTTCCCCTTCCTGTGTCCATGTGTTCTCATTGTTCAATTCCCATCTATGAGTGAGAACATGCGCTGTTTGGTTTTTTGTCCTTGCGATAGTTTACTGAGAATAATGATTTCCAATTTCATCCATGTCCCTACAAAGGACGTGAACTCATCATTTTTTATGGCTACATAGTATTCCATGGTGAATATGTGCCACATTTTATTAATCCAGTCTATCATTGTTGGACATTTGGGTTGGTTCCAAGTCTTTGCTATTGTGAATAATGCCACAATAAACATACGTGTGCATGTGTCTTTATAGCAGCATGATTTATAGTCCTTTGGGTATATACCCAGTAATGGGATGGCTGGGTCAAATGGTATTTCTAGTTCTAAATCCCTGAGGAATTGCCACACTGACTTCCACAATGGTTGAACTAGTTTACAGTCCCACCAACAGCGTAAAAGTGTTCCTATTTCTCCACATCCTCTCCAGCACCTGTTGTTTCCTGACTTTTTAATGATTGCCATTCTAACTGGTGTGAGATGGTATCTCATTGTGGTTTTGATTTGCATTTCTCTGATGGTCAGTGATGATGAGCATTTTTTCATGTGTCTTTTGGCTGCATAAATGTCTTCTTTGAGAAGTGTCTGTTCATATCCTTCGCCCACTTTTTGAAGGGGTTGTTTGTTTTTTTGTTGTAAATTTGTTTGAGTTCATTGTAGATTCTGGATATTAGCCCTTTGTCAGATGAGTAGGTTGCGAAAATTTTCTCCCATCTTGTAGGTTGCATGTTCACTCTGATGGTAGTTTCTTTTGCTGTGCAGAAGCTCTTTAGTTTAATTAGATCCCATTTGTCAATTTTGGCTTTTGTTGCCATTGTTTTTGGTATTTTAGACATGAAGTCCTTGCCCATGCCTATGTCCTGAATGGTAATGCCTAGGTTTTCTTCTAGGGTTTTTATGGTTTTAGGTCTAATGTTTAAGTCTTTAATCCATCTTGAATTAATTTTTGAATAAGGTGTAAGGAAGGGATCCAGTTTCAGCTTTCTACATGTGGCTAGCCAGTTTTCCCAGCACCATTTATTAAATAGGGAATCCTTTCCCCATTGCTTGTTTTTCTCAGGTTTGTCAAAGATCAGATAGTTGTAGATATGCAGCTTTATTTCTGAGGGCTCTGTTCTGTTCCATTGATCTATATCTCTGTTTTGGTACCAGTACCATGCTGTTTTGGTTACTGTAGCCTTGTAGTATAGTTTGAAGTCAGGTAGTGTGATGCCTCCAGCTTTGTTCTTTTGGCTTAGGATTGACTTGGCGATGCGGGCTCTTTTTTGGTTCCATATGAACTTTAAAGTAGTTTTTTCCAATTCTGTGAAGAAAGTCATTGGTAGCTTGATGGTGATGGCATTGAATCTATAAATTACCTTGGGCAGTATGGCCATTTTCACGATATTGATTCTTCCTATCCATGAGCATGGAATGTTCTTCCATTTGTTTGTGTCCTCTTTTGTTTCATTGAGCAGTGGTTTATAGTTCTCCTTGAAGAGGTCCTTCACGTCCCTTGTAAGTTGGATTCCTAAGTATTTTATTCTCTTTGAAGCAATTGTGAATGGGAGTTCACTCATGATTTGGCTCTCTGTTTGTCTGTTATTGGTGTATAAGTATGCTTTTGATTTTTGTACATTGATTTTGTATCCTGTGACTTTGCTGAAGTTGCTTATCAGCTTAAGGAGATTTTGGGCTGAGACAATGGGATTTTCTAGATATACAATCATGTCATCTGCAAACAGGGACAATTTGATTTCCTCTTTTCCTAATTGAATACCCTTTATTTCCTTCCCCTGCCTAATTGCTCTGGCCAGAACTGCCAACACTATGTTGAATAAGAGTGGTGAGAGAGGGCATCCCTGTCTTGTACCAGTTTTCAAAAAGAATGCTTCCAGTTTTTGCCCATTCAGTATGATATTGGCTGTGGGTTTGTCATAGATAGCTCTTATTATTTTGAGATACGTCCCATCAATACCTAATTTATTGAGAGTTTTTAGCATGAAGGGTTGTTGAATTTTGTCAAAGGCCTTTTCTGCATCTATTGATATAATCATGTGGTTTTTGTCTTTGGTTCTGTTTATATGCTGGATTACATTTATTGATTTGCGTATATTGAACCAGCCTTGCATCCCAGGGATGAAGCCCACTTGATCACGGTGGATAAGCTTTTTGATGTGCTGCTGGATTCGGTTTGCCAGTATTTTATTGAGGATTTTTGCATCAATGTTCATCAAGGATATTGGTCTAAAATTCTCTTTTTTGGTTGTGTCTCTGCCCAGCTTTGGTATCAGGACGATGCTGGCCTCATAAAATGAGTTAGGGAGGATTCCCTCTTTTTCTATTGATTGGAATAGTTTCAGAAGGAATGGTACCAGTTCCTCCTTGTACCTCTGGTAGGATTCAGCTGTGAATCCATCTGGTCCTGGACTCTTTTTGGTTGGTAAGCTATTGATTATTGTCACAATTTCAGCTCCTGTTATTGGTCTATTCAGAGATTCAACTTCTTCCTGTTTAGTCTTGGGAGAGTGTATGTGTCAAGGAATTTATCCATTCTTTTAATTTTCTAGTTTATTTGCATAGAGGTGTTTGTAGTATTCTCCGATGGTAGTTTGTATTTCTGTTGAAACCAACGAGAACAAAGACACAACGTACCAGAATCTCTGGGACACATTCAAAACACTGTGTAGAGGGAAATTTATAGCACTAAATGCCCACAAGAGAAAGCAGGAAAGATCCAAAATTGACACCCTAACATCACAATTAAAAGAACTAGAAAGTTCTTGAATGTTACGGAATATCTCCTATGTCAAGCCTTCCCTTGTTTTCCCAAGGAAATAAAAGTTTCCCTTGCCTCTTTCCTTCTAAAAAATAGGTGTTTTCAGGCTGGGTGCAGTGGCTCACACCTGTAATCCCCACAATTTGGAAGGCCAAGGCAGGTGGATCACTTGAGGTCAGGAGTTTGAGACCTGTCTGGCCAACATGGTGAAAACCCATCTCTACTAAAAATACAAAAATTAGGCATGATGGCACATGCCTGTAATCCCAGCTATTCGGGAGGCTGAGGCAGGAGAATCAGTTGAACCCAGGAGGCAGAGATTGCAGTGAGCCGAGATCATGCCACTGCACTCCAGCCTGGGTGACAGAGTGGGACTCCGTCTAAAAAAGAAAAGAAAAGAAAAAAAAATAGGACTTTTCCATCTATCAGGCACTGACTACATTGTCCTGTAATTAGTAACTTATGAGCCTGCCCCAGCACCCTACCCAGCTGACAGATGAATTGAGAGCAAAGCCCATGATATCTCCATCTTTCTGTGTAGTTCAGGCTCTGCATATCTGGAACACACACCTTCTCCCTGGCCAACCCCCATGGGGAATGCATGTTCATCTTCAGAGATTCATCTCCTTCATCTGGTGTGTCTATGTCCATGTGTTCCCATTCACATGTCCTAAGTAGATTCAACCACATTACAACCTGCCCTGTGTGATATTTCAGCATCTTCAAAAACTATTTAATATGGAGCCTGGCACACACTAAACATAATTATAATCTAGAATTAAGAAAGCAATATCCTGAAATAGTTTCTAGATTTTTTTTTAACTCCTCATTTAATTATCTTGGTGTATTTCCTATCGAACTTAATGGGTATTCAGTAAAACTGAACAAAAACCAAATTCAGTTGGGTGCTCTCTTATTAATGCTTTTATTATCCCAAGAACTAAGAAGAAAAATGAATATTCTAAATTAGAGAGAAGAAAAATATATTTAGGAAATTATAAAAATGGAAATTACACTTTTACCTATTATTTTATCATTGTTTATCATTGTTACCTACTAAAATGTTAAAAATAGATGTTAAAGAATTAGCAGTTACAGAGGGTCTTTGCTATTGAAATAGTCTTCACCCCATAATAATTAAAAATAAAAAATTAAACATAATAAAAATTGGCTTTTAAAAAAGACATTCTCTGACCAGTCACTTTAATGAAAATATTTGAGATTAATTTGAAACAGAGTAGCAATTTTCTTATGTCTTGATATGCAGAGATCTGAATGCTTTAGATGATGAAGATGCATGATATCCTACTTACAAAGCGGACATGTTCTGTAAAGCTGCCTAAAGCACGTTTATTTGGCAAACATTTACATTGGGTTTACTATATTCTAGGAATAACTCTGAGCTTGCTATCAATCAATAATCTAAATAGTATCATTAACTACATTTCACAGTTGAGGAAACAGGCACATAGAAGTTGAGTAATGTCCATGGTTCCATAGTAAGTGGCAGAGTTGGAATTACAATCTAGGCATTCCGACCACAAAGTTTATGCCACTGTGCTGCACAAGAACTAGACAATGACAAATAAGGACTCTACGTGCCCATGGGCTTACCTTACCTGTGTGATAGAAGTATGTCTTAGGGGGGAAAAGTGTCTCAGTCTGAGTTTAAAACATTGATTAAACAGATCAACTTACTTTGTAGCAAACAATGTTATACAAGTGTTTATCTATGGCAGCAATTTCTATCCCATAAAGTACTATCTCTTTTTATGGTTAGAACATACAGTTAAAAACCTCCCAGGCACCTCAACTTGGCAAAACCACATGCAACTTAGTTAATAAGCCTAACCAAAGCTCGTTGTCACTGCCCTGTCAACGCTTGGTGGAGCCTCAAGCACTCCTCCAGGTACTCAGTGCAAACTTCAGAACATGCCTTTTGTTCTTACTTCCTTCTCCTTCACCAGCGCCAGGTGCAGTTGGTCACCCAACCCTGTGAATTTGGCTTCCTTACCATCCTTCAACTCCATTCTCCTCTTCGTCTTCATTGCTGCAACCTTATCCTAGCTTCCAAGTTCTCTCCTGGGCAACTGCCATGGTCACCCTATGGTCTGCCAATTTCCAAGCTTTCTTCACTCATCCCAGTTCATCCTCCATACAGCTGCAGCAGCAGGTGAACTTTCTAAAAAGCAAATTTAATTATTCCGGTTCTCTTCTGTGTTGCCATCATCTTCATTCTTCCCCCATTGCCACCTGCCTACGATAAAGTGCAAACTCCCCAGGATGGAATAATGGCTATAAATGACTGTGGCTAGCCTTGCACTGTAAAATATGGTAGCCATTAGCCACAAGTACTTTGAGCACTTGAAATGTGGCTAGTCCAACAGAAGTGTGCTTTAAGTGTAAAACATGTGCCAGATTCCAAAGACTTAGCATGAAAAAGAATGTAAAATATCTCTTCAATATTTTTATTTTGATCACATGTTGAAATGATATTTTGGATATATTGGGTTAAGCAAAATATATTATTTAAATTACCTTTTTTGTTTTCTTTTTCTTGCCTTTTTTAAATGGGGCTACTAGAAAATTTCAAACTACGTAGGTGGCTTGCATCAAGATTTCTATTAGATTGCATTGACTAACCGTGCTGAACTTTCGGTAGCTTCCAGGATCTACCAGTCTGCCCAGAATGCCCTCCTTCCACTTCTCCACTTCCAGAACTTGCCCTGGTAAAGGTGAATTTGTCTTGAAACACTCAATTTCCCTACAAAACTCTTACTAACGTTAATGCTGTATGCAAGGGCCTTCACTGTGCAGCCACATGTGGGCGTCCAAATTTCCGAAATCTACTCCTCGGGCACATGACCATCATCATCAGAGCAAATTCTTAACTAGTGTTTCCCATGTGCTAAGCACTGTTCTAAGTGCTTTACATTTATTTATTCAATCCTTATAAGAGCCCCCAAAGGAGGCCTCTAGTACCATTTAATCGCCATAGCAATCCTATGTGGTATGTATTATTCTCATGCCATTTTACAGATGGTGCACAGAGATGTAACCTTCCTCGTCACTCACCCAGCTCTGGAAGGTGCTCGTAGCAATTCCACTCTACTGGCTCTCTAATTTTCAGCCAGTTATTGCTGCCTCCACTCCAATCTTCCCTGCCTCATGCTTTTGTTCATGCTGAACTTTGGCTTTTCTGAATTGTCACACTTCATTATCCAATACCAATTGCTTGGTAGCTTAATTATCCACCATCAATTGATAAAATGCCCATGACAGGAACGATCAAACCATCTTGTTCACTGAAATATCCTCAGTGCCTAACAGATGCCTGGCACATAGTCATCAGTCAATAAATACTTTTAAATTGAAAAACAAAGATTCCAGGCCTATTGTTTTTCCTTCTGAATTGTATATAGGAACCGTAGACATATAAGCAAGACATAAAAATAATAGTGATAATAATAACAATAGCGGCTGCCTAGCATTGAATCCCTGTCGTGACAGGTCATATGCATTTTTCTCAGATCCTCACTGCCCTGTGAGGTGGGCACCATTGTCCTCAGTCATAGATGAGAACACTCAAACCACAGTGCTTCTTGCTGGAGGAATCACAGCTGCCTAGAGCCCTTCGAAGTGTTCAAATCACGATTTGATCCTTTCTCTCCATCGTGAGGCTCTAGGAAACACTCCCTGAAACCAAAAGGTTACCAAGACTAGTTGGAAAGAGAATGGATTCTATCTTCACTAAAATTATCAGAGTGCTGCTTTCATGAGGTAGAAAGCTGGCCCAAAGGGGCACTGACCAGCTTGAAGTTTTCTTCTTCCTTCCCTAGGGCACCAGGATATGGGAAAGCGAGGATGCCAAACACAAATGCTCCTTCCACTGCCTTGTGCAGGGTTGCCCTTCAGTTAGAGGATCAGTGACAGCAGAACCATGCATCTGTACTCAATTCCCCTGCCCGTAACCCCCAACTCTGCCCCTAACTCTCCCTGTAGCCACACAAACCCTTCAGATCTTCAGGAGGCCATATTTATTCAGACTTTAATAATTAAGCACTCCTCAAAGACTTTCTGTTTTCACCCAAATCTCTCCTAGGATGCAGGACTAAGCCCCTGCACTCTGAGGCTTTGCCTTATCAGGACTTGGTGATGGGTGCCTTCTACAATTCCTAGAAAACACGGTCTGTCAACCACTGGTTCTCACCCTGGTTCCATGTACACAGACATGCTTAAACTATACAACGTTGCAATAGAGTTGATAGCAGAGAGAGAGAATATCTTCTCTTCCTTCATATTGTCAAGGTGCCCACCCTGGTGCTGAGCAAGCTTTTGCTGAGTCATTCTTTTATTCAGCAAACATTTATTTTGATCCTACCATGAGCAAATGCATTAGACCATGAGTCTTGGTGAAAATCAATAGAAGTTCTTCATGGTTCTTGCTTTTAAAAACGATTTGTGTATCAGCATACACAAATATCTAGAAGGTCAAGAAGAATGGCATACATTCTATGGAAAATGAACATACCAAGTCCTATAGTTGTCTTGTGGAAAAATGGGTGAGGGCTGATCAAGGAAATTTTAATGGAAGAGATAACAATGAAACTGAGCCTTGAAAATTGGATGGCGGCTTGCAGTGACTGGCAGAGATTTTTTATGGCCCCATTTGGTTATATCACATCCATTATTATTATTATTATCATTATTTTTTGAGACAGAGTCTTGCTCTGTCGCCCAGGCTGGAATACAGTGGCCCAATCTCGGCTCACTGCAAGCTCTGCCTCCCAGGTTCACGCCATTCTCCTGCCTCAGCCTCCCAAGTAGCTGGGACTACAGATGACCACCACCATGCCCAGCTAATTTTTTATATTTTAGTAGAGATGGGGTTTCACCATGTTAGCCAGGCTGGTCTCAATCTCCTGACCTCGTGATCCACCCGTCTTGGCCTGCCAAAGTGCTGAGATTACAGGCGTGAGCCACCATGCCCAGCCCATTATTTTTTTAAGATTATGTATTTATATAGATTTAATGATTATCTAAACTAAATATAAAACTGGCCTATATGCCCATTGTATGATTTTGAATGCATTTCTAAAGTATCAGAGTATCAATTAATTTAATAAATACTAGCTAAGGGGCTGTTAAGGTTTTGGTAATTTAGGAAATCCAAATATAAACAAAAGAGAGTTTATATCTTCAAGGATTTTACAACCTAATGAGGCACTAGTAATAGTAAGTTAAATATGCTGAGTACCGTCTATATGCCAGGTATTGATCTAAACTTATTTTTGAATATTAGTTCATATATAACCTGAATACAACCAATATTATTCCCAATGTACAGATGAGGGCACAGAGCAGAATGACACAGATGTTTTAATACAAACATAAAATGATTGGCATTACCATAGAGGTTTGATGCCATAGATCAAGGGGGCCTAACATTAAGTCGGGGTTCTGAACCAATGGAGGAATGATGATTGATTGGTTTCTTTGTTCTGCTTATAGACCATGACTAGATAGTTATTAAGAGGAAATTATTAATTCCTTCTTCTTTTCTAATGCTAACATCTTCATTATGAACGGCCAGTAACATTTATATAAAAGTTTCATTTTTCTTAAAAGCATCACGTCTATCATTTAAAAACTATATTTGAAGTAGTAGATTTCTGTACCACCAAAAGTTGAAATAATGTTCAAAATTTACTGAAGGTACATAAACATTATTTTAAATATACTTGCAAAATCACTTTAGGTATGTTTTTTGGAGTACCTAAAATAATTACTTAACTCAAGCAGGTAGCTCAGATATTCAATGGTAAATAAAATCAAATGCAATTCCAGGGATGGGCATAATTCTATTGACAGACAGGTCTGGGCCGAGGCAGAGAGCTGAGGGCAGCGTTTTGGCCCTGGAGTTGCCAGATGCTCTTTTCACGATATTCTGCAAGCTTTGGAGGAGGCTGTGGTAGAGAGACTGTAAGATATGAATTTAACCCCTGTATCCAAACCTATCAAAAAACCAGCAGAGAGATAAGCCATCTAATAAGGATAGAAACAGTAGGCGAAACAAATGTGACTTCCTATCTTCAGGGTGCTCTCTAGGTAATGATAAAGAAAATCATGGAAGTTTAGGAACTGTGGATCTAAAGTTGATTTATTAAAGAGTCAGAAGATTTTTTGCACAATATACTAGCTATAAATGCATAAAAAACCTGCAGGACTTCTCTGGAAATGTTTCTGTATTGATTTCATTGTTGCTTGAGTCAGATATGGATGTTTTCCTTTTATGCAAAATGCTGATGTGCACCAATTTGTGACTGGGTTCGTGCCTTCAGGAATTCTCTGTAGGGCATGTAAGTAACCATATTGTAACAGTTTGAAATTGGAAGAATCTCATTTTCCATTTCTTTTCACTTACTCAGCAACAAAAAACTAAAGGCCAATGACAACCCTTCTCTTCCCCACTCATCTCATCCAGAAAGAGGGAAAATACTTTAGTTAATACTTTGACACATTGTATTCATTTTCTGGACTCTTTCACCTTTTGATTACTGCACTGCTCTCTCCCAATTCTTTCTAAAAACAAGAATTCTCTGGAGACCATTGTTTATTTAACATAAAATATTATCTTCTAAGGAAGGTAATTACTAGGTGATGGTCCTAACACATCTCAAATGACGTCGGTTTGCAATGTCCCATATGCAGTGCTCAGCAGAGGGTTAAATAAAGCAGCAGGTTAAAATTGGCTTTCAGATGAAACTTAGAAAGCACATACAGATTTTCTTTTCAAGAAAGACTTTTGCATTTTTCTTTTAGTTATGTGCTTTTAATTTCCTGCACCTACATCAACATTTGTGGCACACCTTTGTTGTCTCTGCGGCAACTGTAAAAATTTTGCAAGGAAGGCAATGCGTTGCGATCATATTTCCAAGCCTGTAGAACACAGTTGACCCTGTCCTAGTCTTTGAAAGTCAATAGGTGAAGTTTTTGACAGAGGGGACTTCGATGATGGGTTGGAGCCCAGGGACTGTTCAGGATGTCTACTGTACAGAGGAATCTGGCTGAATCACACTGTATTGGATTCTGATGAGGGAGCTGAGTCTATGCGGGCTCAAGGACATTGTGTATGGTTAGTCTCTGAGATACAAGAACACACAGGATAAAAACATGAGAAGAAAAAATAGCATAAGTAATCTGCCTATAGATTTTTAAGAAATAAAACATATATATACATATCACTATTTGTTAAATATTGCAAGAGAATAATTTCATCTAATATCATTGTAAAAGGGAACAGTGTGGCAAAGAAGTACAACTGTAGCAAATTATCTAATTGTGACCCTCTGCATTTCACTATCTCTTGAGCTTTGCTTATTTTAATTATGGGTATCACACTGGACTCAAGAGGACACTCATTACCCCCAATAAATATCTGAATCCAGGTGAGGCAAAATTGTTTAGAGCAAAATTGTTTAGGCAAAATTGTTACCCTATGTTCAAATCCCAGTTCTGCTCTTACTGTCCTTGCGACCTTGAGTATGTTATTTAATCTTACTAAGAACCCTTTACTTACTGTAAAACAGATACAACAGTCATAATACCTACTTCACTGATTTTTTGGAGAGAAGTAAGTTAGAAAATCTATATTAAGTGCCAGTGCTAAAGTCCAGTACATTGGGAAAAACTGGCTGAATATTAAGTAACCATTATCATATCAAACAAAACCTTTCATTGATTTATTATTTTCTATACTTGAGACCGGATGAAATTTTCAAAAAATTATTATTATTATTATTATTATTTTGAGATGGAGTCTTGCTCTGTCACCCAGGCTGGAGTGCAGTAGTGTGATCTTGGCTCACTGCAACCTCCACCTCCCGGGTTCAAGCAATTCTCCTGCCTCAGCCTCCTGAGTAGCTGCTATTACAGGCACATGCCACCACGCCAGGCTAACTTTTGTATTTTTAATAGAGATGGGGTTTCACTATGTTGGTCAGGCTGGTCTCAAACTCCTGACCTCGTAATTTGCCCGCCTCGACCTCCTGAAGTGCTGAGATTACAGGCGTGAGCCACCGTTCCCAGCCATTTTTATTAAACATTAGCATATACTTGATCTTTGAGGCCACTGTAATTCAGAAAATACTTGCATTCACTTGCAAAAAATGCACACACACATACACAAAACCCGTAAGTTAACAACAGGACTGAGAAAAATATAAATCAGAGGGAGGAAATGGAATACATATTTGAGGTCTGTACTGGCAGCGCCAAATCAGAAAGCAGAAGCCACAGCAGTTTCTTAAACAGAGAATATTTAACGGGAAGAAGTGATAGCAACATAGAAAGTTGTTACTTAGGTAACTAAAAAGATAAGAACACAATTAAGAAAAAAATGAGAAGAAAAAACAATATGAATAAACTGCCTGTAAATTTTAAGCAATAAAAATGTTTATACATATATGTGTGTATATGTATATATCACTATTTGTTAAATATTGCAAGAGAATAACTTCATATACTATCGTGGCAAAAGAGAACACTGCAACAAAGGAATATTGCAGAGGTACAACTTCTGAAAGCAGCTTTGATACTTACAGATGAAGGGGAAATGGGAAGAGGTAGGAATTATTCAAATTTGTGGGCTGGAACCTAAACCTCTGAGGAAGGGGCTGGTTTTGCAAGAACTGGCAAATTTGCAAACTGGACTCAACTGCTTCTGCAGGAAAAAAACTGCTGATGCTGGGGTGAAGAATGTTCCTAGGGTGAGTGTCACAGAGACAATGGGCAGTAGAACAGAGCACCAGGGAGCCAGTGAGAAGGAAACAGGAACGAGTAAGGCCCTTCTCCCTCTTCTAGCCTTGCCGTCTCCTTCCCGTGTCCTTTATCTCCCCCCACCACTCCACCTCTGCCACCTCACAAAGCAGCATATAGGAGAGTGGGGGACAGAGATGCTGCATCTGAATTCCAATCTTTAGTCTGAACCTTCCTGTCTAGCAAATAAAAAGAAAAGTAAAGTAAAACAATCAGGCAAAATTAAGTGCAAACATTGTTCTCAGAAAGCCGTCCTATAATGTCTTCTTATCTTTTAAGAAAAGCCGAACTCAGGACATCGAAGTACAAGTGAGAAAATATTCATGCCTCTAAAACAGTATGACTCAGTCAAAGGAAAAAATAAATTATCAGAAATGTAACACCAAATTGAGTTATAAAATAAAAGTTGTTGTCAACTAAGGAAAGCATGTCATGGTATATCTCAGAGAGGAACCTCATTTGAGTGCAGTTAATCCCCCCCAAAATGGTAGAGCGACAGTGGGGTTGCTCTGGAATCCTACTTTACAATTTTCAAGCTACTTTCAAAATAGGAATTTCTAGTTTATGAGCTTGGATGCTAAAAGTATTGTATACTTTATAGTGAAGCCTATTAATGCTTTCTCCAGAGGACATTAGACACAGTTTTCGTTGTCCAATACAGTCATGTGCCACATAACATTGTGGTTGAAGACCATATGTATGACAGTGATCCCATAATATTCTAAAACTGTATTTTTACTCTATCTTTTCTATGTTTACATAGGCTTAGATATACAAATGGTTACAATTGTGTTCTAATTGCCTGCAGTATTCAGTACAGTACCATGCTGTATAGGTTTGTAGCCTAAGAGCAATAGGCTCCACCATAGAGCTTAGGCATATAGTAGGCTCTACCATCTAGGTGTGTATAAATATCATCTCTGATGGTCACACAATGACAAAATTGCCTAATGACACATTTCTGGGAATGTATCTCCATCATTAAGTGATGCATGACTCTGTGGCAATTCTCATGTTACTGTGCCTATGTGAGTAGCAGAAATCACCACCAACCAGAAATTTTGGAAATTCTAGATATATATTTTTCCATTCTTCCTCACAACAGTGGCATGCTAGTTGTGGCACTCAGCGTCCTGTGCCTGGGTAGAAAGTGGTGTCACTGCAGCATCTAGTGCTCAGTGCTGGTGGCAGTGGAGCTCTCATTAGACACGTCCTGTGTCCAGTTTGGGGCACTGTTCTCATGAGAGAGACTCTGGCTTCTCAGCTGTCTCAGTGTCTTCTCCTCTTCTTGGTTACCTGGCTGCTCAAGGAGGTATTGTTTGTCCTCCTCACTTTCCGTTGGCTTCTCCCTAGGCACAGTTTTGCATAGCCAGCCCTGGATATCGGTGAGTCACAAGATGAGGTCAAGGTGAACATTCTGAGGACAATTCTGATACCTGAGTTAGCCAACTTCTGAGGGCTCCCATCTGACGAGGCTGAGAAGAGTGTGACACTGTCTGAAGAATGAAGATGTTTTCAGCAGCTCCTTGTTGTTCTGCCTCAGAATCCCAGTTGGAGGAAGAACTAATAGGCTCTGTCCAGCTAACCACCTATAGGAGTCCTGCTCTCTTCCAAGCTGTCTATTCTGTATGTTAACCTTCAGACTGATCTAGGGAGCCCTCCTTTTTGCCTCCCAGTTCATCACTGTGTCCCAGCAACAAGACCTGTCGCCAGGAACAAAGTCTCCCTGATAGAGCAGTGGGTAGATTGCACCATCTAAATTCCAGTTCAATTAAGAGCCTCACCTGCAATCCTGGGACATGTATCCTTTCTCTGCCTAAAATTTGATATAAAGTAAATGAATATTTGAAATTAACAAACTACAATACAGTTGACTTTATACGGTCAGTTTTAACTCCCTATGCGGTCAAAAAATTTACATGTAAATTTTGACTCTCCCAAAACTTAACTAGTAATAGCCTAATGTTGCCAGGAAGCTTTACTGAAACATAAACAGTTGATTAACATGTTTTTATATTATATGTATTATATACTGTATTCTTAAAGTAAGCTAGAGAAAAGAAAATATCATTAACAAAATCGTAAAGAAGCAAAACTATACTCACTATTCATTAAGTGGAAGTAGATCATCATCCTCATTGTCTTCACATTGAGTAGGCTGAGGAGGAGGAAGGAGAGGAGAGGTTGTTCTTGCTGTCTCAGGGGTGGCAGAGGCCGAAGAGGTGGAGGAGGTGGAAGGGAAAGCAGGAAAAACAAGAGAGGCAGCCACACGTTTTGTAATTAACAGAAATACATAGTAATTCCTGGCAAACTTTTTTACTTTTTCACTTTTTCATTTCTCTAAAAAATGTTTCTATATGGTACCAATCCTTCCACCACTTGCTTTAGTTTCAGCACCCGCGTCATAGAAGGGTCTATGTTGTGGAAACAGTCAAAAGCAGTCCTGAACCATCAGAACCCTTCTACCAAATTGTCGAACGTAAATGTGTTTCCTGGCACGGCTTCTCCTGTGTCTTCTTCCTCGTCGTCTGGCACTGATTCAGAAGCGCTCATCTCCATCAAGTCATCTTCTGTTAATTCCTCTGGTGTGATGTCTGTAAGTTCTTAAATTTCTTTAAGATCCATATCTTGAAATCCTGCACCCTCCATCTTTTTTGCCTTATCCACAATCTCTTTCATGATTTCCTTGATTGGCTCTGTTGTAAATCCTATGAAGTCATGCGCAACATCTGGACACAGTTTTCTCCAGCAGGAATTTATTGTTTCTGGCTCAGTGGCTTTCACAGCTTTTTCAATAACAATGATGGCATCTTTAATGGTATAATCCTCCCAGACATTCATGATATTCTCTCAATTGAGGGTTCTCTTCCATAGCCTTAACAATCTTTTCCATATAATACCCTGTGAAATAAGCCTTAAAAGTCCTAATGACCTCCTGATCTGGAGGGCAAATTAGAGACTTTTGCAGGGGAGGCACATAGACTACTTTGATGCTTCTGTGGTTGAACTCATGGGGTTCTTGGTGGCCAGAGACATTGCCCAACATCAAAAGAACTTTGAAAGGAAGTTACTTACTGGCAAGGTACTGCCTGTCTTCAGGGACAAAGCATGGATAAAACCAATACAGAAAAAGTGTTCCCATTGTCCAGGCCTTCTTATTATACAATCAAAAGACTGACAGCTGGTCTTTATCTTTTCCCTTCAAGACTTGGAGCTTAGCAGCCTTATAGATAAGGGGAGTCCTGATTGTAAACCTGACTGCATTTGCACAAACCAGTAGAGTTATTCTGTTCCATCCTGCCTTAAATCCTGGTGCTCACTTCTCTTCCTTACTAATAAATGTCCTTTGTGGTATTTTTTCTTCTATAAAAGGGCACTTCCAATTGCATTAAAAACCTGTTCAGGCAGATATCATTTCTTCTCAATGAGGTTTTCTTTTCTTTTCTTTTTTTTTTTCCGAAATGGAGGCTTGCTCTGTCACCCAGGCTGGAGTGCAGTGGCCAAATCTCGGCTCGCTGCAACCTCCGCTTCCCAGGTTCAAGCGATTCTCCTGCCTCAGCCTCCCGAATAGCTGGGATTACAGGCGTGAACCACCACACCCAGCTACTTTTTGTATCTTTAGTAGAGATGGGGTTTCACCACGTTGGCCAGGCTGATCTCAAACTTCTGACCTTCTGATTCACCCTCCTCGGCCTCCCAAAGTGCTGGGATTATAGGCGTGAGCCACCACACGTGGCCCTCAATGATTTTCTTAATGGCATCTGGGACTTGTTTGCTGCCTCCTGGTCAGCAGAAGCTGCTTCTCCTCTAACTCTAACATTTTTAAAGACAAATCACTTTCAAAAATTATCAAACCATCCTTTGCTGGCATTCACTTCCCCAGCTTTATATATCTCCCCCTCCTTTTACTTTAAGTTGTTACTTTGCTTTTTGTCAAATCATATTAGAGTTTATAGATATGTCTTTCTTATAGCAATCCTAGACCCACATAAAAGCTGCATTTTCTATACGAGATAAAAAGGTATTTCATAAAAAAGTGCAAGTTTTTTGTGCCTGCTGGCATAGCTGCAGCTACAGCTTCATAAATTTCTTTTTCATTTTTCACAATGGTTTTTATGGGGGAACCATGAAATGAAATGGTGGGCAACCAGCAGCTGGTAGACCTCAATCTAGGACATATATTGAGCAATTCAAATAATTCTTGTAATATCATGACTTTTTGCTGCTTTTGGGGAGCAATTTCAGCATCACTCGTGGCCCTTCATATGGGTCCCATGGTGTTATTAAAGATTTGCAGTGTTGCATTAAACATGATGAAGAATATGCAAGAACCACAAAGATCACTATTTATTGCAATACACTATTTACTGGAGAGAGGGACTATTCACTCAGGGATGATGAACATCACATGTGTTTTAAGTGAATACTGGCAACACTTGAGCTCACCGCAATAACAACAGGAGGTGGCTACAAAATTACGACAGTAGTATAGTATATAGTACATTGAATTTTCTGCACTTATGACTTCATATTGCATCTTTGTGCTTCTTTGCATTTCTTTCAACAGCAAATGGCACCACATATGGTCTGTAAATGTTTGTGTGCATAAGTTTTGAACATTTTTAAATGTTTGTTATAGATTTGTGTATATTTTATAGTAGTAAATGTTTAAATAAACTAGCATGTACATGTATTCTACGCATTCATGACACACCTAATTTCTTAATTTTTTACATAGTTCCAAGCTACACAGTTCACCTGTGAGTTTTTTCAAATTGTCACAAATCTCCAAAAATTTTTCCAGTATATTTATTGAAAAAGATCCACATATAAGTGGACCCACGCCGTTCAAACCCATGTTGTTCAAGGGTTAACTGTAAATCTCTGCAATGAAGAAAAACGTGACCATGTGACTAAGTTATCCCCAGTACAATGTAAGCAGGTGTGCATTTGATGTCCCTGGTACCCTACTGTCCTGTGCACACCAGTTCTACTATCCGGTGAACACTCTGGGCAGGAGACATGACCAGGATGAGTCCCACTCCAGCATTCTCCAGATGTTTTATCTGCCCTGTAGCCTCTCCTAACCTTTCCATGTCTACCAATAGTCCTATATACATCCTGTTGCCGGCCAGCCAGGGGTGATGTATGCTGCCCATGTGGTTTGGATCCAGGAAGAGTATTTTCTGGTCTACATGCTATTATGAAGGCTGCCCACACCCATACCCAGGGAATATTGTATACTAATCTTTCCACCCTTTTCGTGCTCTTTTTTAAAGAAGATTCTGTTGAACAAACTACTCTTAACATTTCACAAATGATATTTAGAAAGATGTGACTTCAAACCTTTTCCTTTACCAGGGAATACTCCAAAGATTCTACTTATTTCCCTTCATTTTGTAAATGTGTGGAGGAGTCTTTTGAAAATATTAGGAGAATATACTTGTAAACATTCACAATAAATTCCTTTTAGATTTTACTAGAAAATTTTAGTTTGTGTATATATATTTTTTTAATTTTCAAAATTCTTCTATTGCTGAGAATTTTAGAGTTTTTATCAGTCTTCCTGTCATGGTGCCTGGCCTGGGATAGATAGATTTTTAGCAAGCACAAACATCTACAAAAGAATATAAAATGACAAAGTGATCAAATCCTCATGGTACCATGTACAATAATAGGAAAATGGGTCAAAAATATGCTCAAAGTTGCATAATTAATATTTTACCCTAAAAAATGTGAGAAGTCAAAAGCATGGCATGGATATGATGGCATTCTGTGCTCATTCCCAAATATGAGAGTGAACAATTACAAAATTATCTTCCTTTTTACCAGTAAGTTATCTGTAAAGTTAGTCTCTCAGTTTTGCTCAGGGCCTGTATTTCCAGTGGCTGTCCTGCCTTTACCTACCAATAATAGACATAGTTTATAAGTTCAACCAATGATACATCGAAACAGATGTTTGTTTTCCACAAGCCACACCCTAAGCAAAAGAAAGCCTTAGGATACTAACAAGCTAATGTAGTTTATGGGCATAAGAATTCAATGTTTAGAAGATTATAAAAACAAGGTTTACAGAATTATTTTAATTATTCATTAAGATATTCTCTCTTTCTTTTGGGAATATCTTTTTTATAATACTTAAGATTGTATGGTCATTAAAAAAAACTCCAGAGGGCACAAGATTTCCCCATCCTTGCCTGGGAAAGATTTTCTTCTGAGCTATAAATGTTAAGATCCTAAACCTTTATAGATGCCTTCTGGTGATGCAAGAGGCCTAGGGGACAAGTTTTGAAAAGGGGTGCTTAAAAATATTCCCTGGGAATGAGAGATGTTTAAAAAAATGCTGCTGTTATTCGGAACCATATGAAATTGCTGATACTCAACTATTTTGATCTACAGAAGGGCCACTTCATATGGCTCAGCCTGCCACTCTGACTGATATATTGTATTATAGGTTTATAGTACCTTATAGTTAGCAGAGCCCTTTCTCATACATGATTTTATTCCACCCTCAAATAATCCATGTGGTAGGAAAGTTATAACTATTTCTTTCTCATAGATGAGAAATCTGTGCTTTAGAGGAAAGATGGGGCTTCCTGGCCTGCGTCATGTAACTCTAAAGAAGCTGAGCTGGTGCTCAGACTCCCACTGCAGGCTTCTCAGTAGCAGGCATGGCCTTCACATACAGGTGTCAGGACGGCTCCCAGCTGGGGCAGGAAGTGCAGGCCAACATGGAGACAGAACTCATCTCCCAGCTGAAGTTTCCTGGCTGTCCTTTTCTAATTTACACCAAAACTTGGTCAAATGAATACAGAAACAGAATCACTTCCCTACAGCAGGGATAATCCTTCATAACTGGTCTTCATTACTGATGTTTGGAATGTATTTTTCCCCTCAGTGGAATAAAGGCTGTTGATGTACCCGGATTATTGGGCATATCTGGTTTGTTACAACTTTGAGAAGGGTCAACAACCTTAGGGGTATATTCATCGTATAGATTCCCATCAGTGATAGGAGGGCAGAGTGGTAGGCAGAATTCTTAATGGCTCCCAAGATTCCCACCCCCTGGTATACAGAGCCTGTATATGTACCTTCCCTTGAATATCTTAGTGGGATCTGTGAGTATAATAAGGTGGTTACTCCTATGATTGTGTTATGTTCTATAAGACTCCTTCTTAGAAGACTAGAGAAGGAGTCTCCTGCAATATGTCATACCAAATTCTGCCAATAACCAGTGAGCTTGGAGGAGACGCCTGAGCTCCAGATGAGACTACAGCCCCAGCTGACCCCCCTTGATTCAGTCTGGTTAGAAACTCTGAATAGAGGAGTCACCTAACTTGAACCTGGAATCCTGACCCATTTAAATGCTAAGGTAATAAATTTGTGTTGTTTTAAGCCTTTAAGTTTGTGGTAACTTGTCATCCAGCAATAGAAAACTAATACCAAGACATAGTGCTTCAGATACTTTCATGATTTGCCTACATGAGATTAACCTAAGTTGCCTAACTATTCATTTTCAAGGCTTGAAGAGCATTTATGTGAAGAGAATAATCCATAACCCTGTATGCTAAACTCAAAAGCTATGTTATGTCAACTCATACATTTTCTTTATTCAGTTTCTGGAAAACAACATAATAATAGACTTTCTGTAACATACATATATTTGCTATCTGAAATATTCTCAACAATAAACATTTCTGTTTTCTTTCACAATATAGAAAATTTAAGTAAATACATGCAGTTTTGTTAGTTTTTTTAAACATAATATAAATAATTGCTGTGCTATGTTAGATTGTGTTAACGTTTGCATGGTCCTGCACATTGGTTATGTATTAGCTTCATTTTATAGATGAATACATTAAACCATAGATTAGTTGAAATAATTTGTTTAGAACTAGTAACTGGCAATGTTGGAATAAACTCAGCTTTTTTGACTCCTGAGTTCAAGGTTATTTTGATCATGGCATTCCTAAAAAAGCAAAATAAAGAAAATACAATAACTGTAATGGAGAAAAGTGAATACTTTTTTCCACAAGAACTAAAATAACAACAACAGCAAAAATCCTTTGGTTAGGAGTGATCATGTTGGTGGATGTGGTGTTTAAGCCAGTTTTCTCCGTAACTAAGTTAGAGCCTCAGGAGCCTGGGATTCCCTCCTGAGATAGCTCCCCTGGCTCCACCCTCTGTTAATTCACCAAAATGTATATTTTTTACCTTGCTGATATTGATTTGATTTGCAGAGACTTTACTTCTTCAGGATTTCAACTTTCTGCTCATCTTTTGTGTAGATGTTTTAGATGACCTTTACTGCTTCTGAGTCTGTCCCTACATTAAGTCTGTGTCTGTTTTTTCCTTTGTGCGTGGAACTCCAGTGTAGTTTATGCCCTGGAATCTCCTGAAGGTGTTAAGGTCATCTTGGGTTCTACAATATGCCAATTCTGTCCAGGTCGAATTGCTTATACTGAGAGTTGAATGTTCAAACAATTTAAACCAATGAGCTATGTTCGGTATTTGTTTGATATGTATAAAATATAAAAAATAAGTAATTTTATATCTATATTAACTTGCTAATGAATTGTATAAACCCTTAATGACTGGAATTTTTCATAAATTAAGTATCTAACTATAATTAAACTGGTTAAAAATAATTGAAGTAGACTTAATGGTCAATCAGGCATGAGATATCATCCATTGCAAAGGTGTTTAACAATTTCTTTTCATATTATGGAGAAAAATATAGGTCAGAAGAAAACAGCAATGTTTTTGTATTTTTCTATAACAAAAGTTGATATAAACATTTTTCAGGCATAGTGTATATAAAATATTTTATTTCACAATGACTACAACTAATTCTGGAACAATAGATTATCCACTTGAAGCATCTATTTCAAAAAATACCAAAATCAGGGTTAAAAAATTAGAAGCCTTTAAAAAGTTTAATTGCTATTTCTTAAATTTTACTTTAAATGTAATGATCCAACTTAACCCAACTTATAATAGAATATAATTGGTTATGCTAAAACATTATGCAAAGAAAACATATTTCAAAGTAATTTGTATAGAATGATAATTTATTTGGACAATTCTGATGGAAAGAGCAAACATCAATATTGTTTTTCTTTTCATGCAAAGAATATGGATCATTTCTTTACTCTTCTACATTTTTTTAAGTTATTCCACAAGGAAATACATTATTTTGGTAATAAATAATTAAAATATGATATTTTTACATTCAGCAATTAATATAGATAAGTATAAAGGAAAGGACTTTCAAAAGTCACTCGCCTGGGGTGTGTTCTCCATGAATAGTTTCTGGATTTCAGATCACCTCATCTGATTTCTCTGTCCTGACTTTTGACCATACTCTCTAAGTCTATCTTCACTTTCCATGGTTTCCTGGTATTCTCTTTCAAGTTCTGGTCTTGCCTCTTGACAATTCTTTTTTTTTTTTTTTTTTTTTTTGCTTTTGCCTCTTCTCTGGTTTCCATTTTGAAAAAATCGAACGTCCTCCTTATTGGTAAATCCACACTTCTTAATCTCTATGTTGATAATTCCCTACGTTAACTGTCTTCTTCTTCTTGAAACAATCTCTCCATTGGCTTCCATGCCACCGTATCCTCCTGGCTTTCTTCCTCTCTGACTGCTTCCTAATCTCATTTACCAGTTATTTCTTAGGTTTTATTCTTCTGTGTTAAATGTATGCTTTCCTCTGGACTCTGACCTAAATTCTTTTCTTTTCCTGTAATATGCTGTTAACCATTTGCCAAATCTTTACTACCAAAATGCTGCCAAAACCCACACTTTTGCGTCCAACCCATGACTTCTCTTCTTAGCTATAGACCCACGTAAGTGAGAGCCCATATACCACACTCAATGTGTCAAAACCAGAGCTCCTCATGTGTCCCTCCAATCCCGATCCTCTTCTCATGTTCCTTACACAACAAATAATGCTATCATCTTCCCAGCTGATTGTTCAGAAATTTTGGAGTCCTATGTAACCCCATCTTTTCTTTTTTCTCCTGTGTTCAATTAATTACCAAATGATACTGATTTCCAAAATCTATCCACTTGTCATTATCTCCATTATCTTCTCCATAGTTTAATCCAACATCAACTGTTTTCTTGGCTAAAGCAAGCTCTTAACTGATTTCCCCACAATTACTCTTGCTCTCCTAAATTTATAGTTCACACTACAGTGAGGGTTATTATTATTATTATTATTTTGCCAAAGCAAAATGGTCTTTTATTGTCTCAAAAAAAATTCTTACTAATTCGAAGAGTCTCTTTATCTAGACCCTGCATTCCTTTTCAGTCTTATCATAAACAATTATCTTCTGTCTATATATTCCAGTCATACTGAACTTTTTCCTTTAGGGTTTTTGCATCGTATTGCATCGTAAATCTATTTTTCTTACATTCTGTTTTCTGGTTTAATGTCTATTCCTCTTTCAGTTCTTGGTTTATATGCCAGTTCTTCTAGGAAGTCTGCATTGATTCATCCCTTTCCTCAGACTCAGTAAGATCCCTTTCTTTTAAACTTCAATAGCACAAGTTAGTTCCTTAATATTTGCCATCTCCACTTGACTATACATTTAAGGAGGGCAAGCCTGTGTGTACTTTTGCTTTGCAGTTTTTTTCTCAGGACCTACAACAATGCAGACTCTATAACGGTGCAGTCACGTTGCAGATACTCAAAAAACATGTGTTGAATAAATGACTGATGGGACGGTGTTGGTTCTTACATACCAGCTGTCCCCAGTGTTCTGCCAGCTCCTTGTCAGCTGAGGCCTTGTCCCAATTATGAAAGAATACAGAGAAAAGACAGAGAAATAACTTACCACTCTTCCTTGTCCTGACATGCCCTGGACCATGCCTTTTTACAAGCTGCTGAGCCTTAGTTATTATGTGTGAGGAACAGAGTATTTCTTGCAGCCCAAGAAGGTCTTTCTTTCTCTGCATTCATGGAAGGAATAGGGATAAGTGTGTGCAATTGCTGGCTCTGGTCCTAATCAGAAGCTTGAAGAACCAGAAAACCCATGACATATGTCTTGTTTTCTGTCTGAGAGTTTGCACGTTGACATCAATCAGTGGTCAGTGAGGAACTGCAGACTACGTGGAATGGGGCTGGGAGTGGAAGAAGGAATGTTACTGCTTCATCCAAAACAAATTTCTCAATTGTTTGACAGTTGTTGAGCAATGAGAAAAGATGCAGTCAATTTGTGATTTTTTTATTTTGCACTTATGATCTGAAGTCTTTTGGCAACACATCATGCTAGTCAAGAGTGGTGGAAGAGACATTGCCATAGTTTCTTCTTTAAGGTTTAGGATCTAGATGGCATACAACAACAACAAAAAAAAAACACAAAGATAAGGTAAAACAAGACTACTATTAATATGTAGACATAGCTCTATTTATATATGCTAAGCCAAACTAACAGAATAGAATACCTACATAATTTCCAAACAAAGTTTCAGAAAATTGTTAAACATTAAACAAGATACAAAAACTTAAAGTTTTAATGTTTTGACATTTCAAAGTTTTCAAGAATTAGAAATTATTTCTAAATTTTTCCAGTCGCGGCCTCAGACTCACTAGAAGTTTGAAGATGGAGTTCACACTTGGAAAGATCACCTTGGGTTTGGCTATAGGCCTGTTCCGTCAAATCATTCATATTTTTCTTCTAAGGGGCAAGGCAAAAACTCCAAATGATTTACATAGATGCCCCTAGGAAAGAAACCCATAAACAATATAAGCAAATTAATGGGGAAGGATTGTGAAGAACTGCAATATGTCTGAGATTTTTATCCTATTTGGACATGAACAAATTAGCCTGCCATAGTTTCTTGGTTGCTAGCGGAAGACGTGAGACTCCTGGTTCAGAGACAAGGACTTTATGACTCACAGCACAGCAAGCAGCATGGGCATCATGTCTGTGCTGAATCATATTGCCTCTTGCCTTCCAAATCCTAGAGGGTAATATTGAAGGGCCCTGGTGGATCTTTCACATACAGTTGGCTTGTGTGAGGAAACCAACACATACAGCTGGAGAACCCTAAACTCAGGATACCTGAATGTTTTATAAGCAGCTAAAAGCATATTGGCCTTTTCTGCCAGAGGGGGACTCTAAATTCCAAGGCTCTTCATTCTATAACCATCCTTGAAAAAAATAGCCCCTGTGCTCACAAGACATACATAAAAATGAAGAACCATGATAGTTGTTAAAATAAAGGGAAAGAACTTAGTTTTGCATTTTTCTGTTTTCTTTTTATCTTTCTTAGCTTAGACCTAGAAAGCAGAGGATGCTTCAAATAATACCAGTTGCTTGTGCTGTTACAATGAACGTACATGATTAGATATTTATTTATGTCTTTTCTTTCTTTGTTTTCCCTCATCATGACCCAATTTGCTTAGTATACAGTCAGGACCAATAAGTGTTTTTTATCTGTATGAATGCTCAGAGGGGTGTAATATAAGCATTGCTATAGCTCATTTCCAGAAAAGAGGCCACACTTGTATAGATTTTTTTAAAAATTACCAACAACTGGCCCAACCCTACTCTGACTTTGGCCACACAACTCTCAATACTGAATAATATCAAGCTGTAGTTCAGACATATCACCTAGTACAGACATTTATTGTTATTTTATGTCTGTGTTACACTGATAAAATTAAACAATACTATGCTGCATCACTTTATTTATGCATAGGAATACAAACAATTCTACCAGGAGTTTTAATGTTAGTTGTGTGTATCAGGGCATAAACCCATGAAAAACACTTCCTTTACCTATGGGAAGCTGATACCTCATAAATATGTGGCCTTCTCCTGCAGAGTGTAAAGATTGGTAAATAAAGGGCTCTCTGATAGAAAAAGTGCTCATCCCTGTGAGGTCAATGAGTCCTTTAAAGGCACCCTAGTTCTATTGAGTGCCCTAGAAGAGTTCATTAACCCGACGCAAATAGACCATTTACTGCTACCTAGAAGATCATGCTAATTAAATTGTTCTGTTTCTCCACTTATGTCCTGATTTTCTATGAATACATGAATGTCTTGAGTCTCATTCCCCATGTCTTTGTTGAAAACAGAGATGATTACAGATTCAGGCTCTCTTACTTGAACATCTGTGTTATAAATCTCAGGCTTCTTTGGACTTCTTCAAAACCATTTTTGTAAAACCTTGTCACAGTAATGTCATACTAAGTAAGATCAGTCAAGATGGAGGATTTTTTTTTTTTTTTTTTTTTTTTGACGGAGTCTCACTCTCTTGCCCAGGCTGGTGTGCAGTGTCGTGATCTCGGCTCACTGCAAGCTCTGCCTTCCGGGTTCACGCCATTCTCCTGCCTCAGCCGCCCGAGTAGCTGGGACTACATTTCTATCTCTGCTTTGTTTCACTCCCAAACTCGCAGGTTTCTCATGAGTTTTATATTTGTTGGATGAGTCATTTAATGTTAAAGTGCCTGGTATACAAAGCATCAATAATGATGTGCATTATCATTATACTTATATGCAATTGTCTATAAATATCTATAACCATTATCTATGCATGAGTTTTATTAACTTCCTTCTTGCTAAAATTCAAAAATGTCATTTCTCTTACTTGAGGCTAATTTCTACATTTGTGCTATGGATTTCATCCTCATCAGTCTTAAATTATAAGCAGGTCTTCTCTTTTACATATACAACCTCTCATTCCAAATCTCTATTTCTATGTCTCTCAACTGGAACTTTCCCTTTCCCAGTCGCTTTTAACTGTACTCATGTCTCCTCTATAAAACAACATTAACAAATACTCTTTAGACATCGTTTCTCTTTCTAGTAATTTCCCTCTCTATTTTCTCCACTGTATAGCCAAACTTCTCAAAAGAATTAGTTTTATTACTATTTCCTCACTTTATCCCAATATGGATTTGTCCACTTTATACCATTGAAATTGTTTTCATTAAGGTTAACAATAACATCTGTTAATAGATCATGGAATCCAAGAGATATTTCCAGTCATCTTTTGTACAAGTTATCCTAGCTGCATTTAATATTTTTGATTACCTTTCAATATGTTTCTCTTATATTGGCATTTACACTCCACTTTCTCCAGGTTTTCTCTTTTTAACTTTTGGCTTTGTTTTAGAACCAGCCTCATCTACATTAAACATGAAATACAGGTCCGAGGGACTCTCTTGTCTTTTATTGATTTCAAGCATATTTATAGTTTGAATTATATCATATAGATGACTTACAAATGTATAGCTTTAGCCCAGATATCTTCTGATTTCCAGACCTGTATATTCCTCTACATTCTTGTCATTTTCTTTTAGAAAGTCAAAGCCCTCTAAAACTGGAATTGTCCACTTAGGACTCATTTACATTCCCTTACCCTTTCCACACACATAATTCTCCAAAAAAAAAAAAAAACAAAAACAAACCTCAAAAACACCATCTAACCTATCCACTCCAGAAATCTGGAGTCATCTTTGATACTTCCCTTCCTCAAATATATAAGAAAATCCCATTACTTTTTCCCTCCTAGACAGTTCTTACGATCTGTAGTCCACCACCCTGGACCATACTCTCAATATCTTCCTCAAAGATGACTATAGTAGGTTCCCAGGAATCCGTCTGGATCCCCTCCAATCCATTCTGAAAACAAGAGTTTTTGACATGTATGACTCTTCCAAAAAATTATCTATGTCACTGTTTCAGCCTCTTATTATCCTCAAGACAAAGCCAACTCCCCCACGTGGCCAGCCATGCCCTTTCCAGATGCCCTCTCCATGTTCGTCTTCATCCTCTGTCACTGCCTATGAGGGCTCTTCTTTCCAGCCCTCATCTTACATGTGCTCCTTCCTGCCATGGTTATTGCGCATGCACTGTTCCCTCTTCTGGGATGTTCTTATCCTGCATTGTCATTAAGTTCACTCTACCTGATCCTTCAGCACTTGGATCAAGTGTTCCATGCTCAGGGAAGCCTCTGCTGATTCATTGACTAGGTCAATTTTCCTTATTACATGTTCTCAGAGCATGGTTTTTACCTCTCTGTTGTAGCTCGTCAACAGTAACAATTTTACATGTTTACGTGATTATTTGGTGAATATATCTCTCCTCCACCAGAGTACAATATACACAAAATTAGAGATGAGTCTGTTTTCACTCATTGTTGAAGATCACAATCGAGAGGCATATAAAAGGCACTTGGCAAATAATTAAAGAAATGACAAAAAAGCCACAAAAGCAACAGTTTAGAAATGAAAGATTTGTAGAATAGAATGAAGTCAAGAAATTCCGAAAAAAAAGGAGAAACGAGAGAAAGAAGAAAAAGAACAATGAGAAAAGAAGGATTAAACAAAAACTTTGAGAAAAAAAAGAAAAAGGAAAAGGAAAAAAGAAGCAAAAACAACAAACAAACAAACAAAACCAAAAACAAGTATTAAATATTTGGCATGTGCTAAGCACCATCACCACGTTAAAATCTTTGTAAGTATTACGCTTAAAACAAATCCAAAGGTTGAACTATTCTTATGGATGAGACAACTGGGGCAGGGGCATAGGGAAGTTCAGGATCACAGTCCACTTAGGTGCTGGGATTTAAACCTCGGTCTGTTAGAATGGAGTGAAAAAAGTTACCTTAGAATTATCAAGGCCAAGATTATAATATTGAATTAAACATTCTGGGCAACACAGAATGCCTGAGAGTTTTCGTGAAGGCAGCTTATCTGTTCCCAATAGCATATATAAAAATAATCTAACATCTGGCCAGGCATGCTGGCTCACATGTGTAATCCCAGCACTTTGGGAGGCTGAGGTGGGTGGATCACCTGAGGTCAGGAGTTCAAGGCCAGCCTGGCCAACATGGGAAAACCCTGTCTCTACTAAAAATACAAAAATTAGCCAGGCGTGGTGGAGGGTGCCTGTAATCCTAGCTACTCAAGAGGCTGAGGCAGGAGAATCACCTGAACCTGGGAGGTGGAGGTTGCAGTGAGCCGAGATTGCACCACTGCACTCCAGCCTGGGCAACAGAGTGAGACTCCATCTCAAAAAATAAATAAATAAATAAATAAACTAACATCTTTTTTTAAATCATCATTATTACTATTTTATTATTATACTTTAAGTTCCAGGGTACATGAGCACAAAATGCAGGTTTGATACATAGGTGTACTTGTGCCATGTTGGTTTGCTGCACCCATCAACTCATCATTTACATTAGGTATTTCTCCTAATGCTATCCATCCACCAGCCCCTACTCCCCGACAGGCCCCGGTGTGTGATGTTCCCTGCCCTGTGACCAAGTGATCTCATTGTTCAATTCCCACCTATGAGTGAGAACATGCAGTGTTTGGTTTTCTGTCCTTGTGATAGTTGCTGAGAATGATGGTCTCCAGCTTCATCCATGTCCCTGCAAAAGACATGAACTCCTCCTTTTTCATGGCTGCATAGTATTCCGTGATGTATATGTGTCACATTTTCTTAGTCCAGTCTATCACTGATGGACATTTGGGTTGGTTCCAAGTCTTTGGTATTGTGAATAGTGCTGCAATAAACATACATGTGCATGTGTCTTTACAGCAGCATGATTTGTAGTCTTTTGGGTATATACCCAGTAATGGGATTGCTGGGTCAAATGGTATTTCTAGTTCTAGATCCTTGAGGGATCACCACACTGTCTTCCACAATGGTTGAACTAATTTACACTCCCACCGACAGTGTAAAAGCGTTCCTATTTCTCCACATCCTCTGCAGCATCTGTTGTTTCCTGACTTTTTAATGACTGCCATCCTAACTGGCGTGAGATGGTCTCTCATTGTGGTTTTGATTTGCATTTCTCTGATGACCAGTGATGATGAGCATTTTTTCATGTGTCTGTTGGCTGCATAGATACCTTCTTTGGAGAAGTGTCTGTTCATATCCTTTGCCCACTTTTTGATGGAGTTGTTTGCTTTTTCTTGTAAATTTGTTTGAGTTCTTTGTAGGTTCTGGGTATTAGCCGTTTGTCAGATGGGTAGATTGCAAAAGTTTTCTCCCATTCTGTAGGTTGCCTGTTCACTCTGATGGTAGTTTCTTTTGCCATGCAGAAGCTCTTTAGTTTAATTAGATCCCATTTGTCAATTTTGGCTTTTGTTGCCATTGCTTTTGGTGTTTTAGTCATGAAGTCCTTGCCCATGCCTATGTCCTGAATGGTATTGCCTAGGTTTTCTTCTAGAGTTTTTATGGTTTTAGGTCTAACATTTAAGTCTTTAATCCATCTTAATTAATTTTTGGATAAGGTGTAAGGAAGGGATCCAGTTTCAGCTTTCTACATATGGCTAGCCAGTTTTCCCAGCACCATTTATTAAATAGGGAATCCTTTCCCCATTTCTTGTTTTTGTCAGAGATCAGAAGGTTGTAGATGTATGGTGTTATTTCTGAGGGCTCTGTTCTGTTCCATTGGTCTATATCTCTGTTTTGGTACCAGTACCATGCTGTTTTGGTTACTGTAGCCTTGTAGTATAGTTTGAAGTCAGGTAGCATGATGCCTCCCGCTTTGTTCTTTTTGCTTAGGATTGTCGTGGCAATGCGGGCTCTTTTTTGGTTCCATATTAACTTTAAAGCAGTTTTTTCCAATTCTGTGAAGAATTTTTTCCAATTCCAAAAGCATTGGAAGTCATTGGTAGCTTGATGGGGATGGCATTGAATCTATAAATTACCTTGGGCATTATGGCCATTTTCATGATACTGATTCTTCCTGTCCATGAGCATGGAATGTTCTTCGATTTGTTTGTGTCCTCTTTTATTTTATTGAGCAGTATTTGTAGTTCTCCTTGAAGAGGTCCTTCACATCCCTTGTAAATTGGATTGCTAGGTATTTTATTCCCTTTGTAGCAATTGTGAATGGGAGTTCACTCATGATTTGGCTCTCTGTTTGTCTGTTATTGGTGTATAGGAATGCTTGTGATTTTTGCACATTGATTTTGTATGCTGAGACTTTGCTGAAGTTGCTTATCAGCTCAAGGAGATTTTGGGCTGAGACGATGGGGTTTTCTAAATACACAATCATGTCATCTGCAAACAAGGATAATTTGACCTCATCTTTTCCTAATTGAATTCCCTTTACTTCTGTCTCTTATCTAATTGCCCTGGCCAGAACTTCCAACACTATTTTGTATAGGAGTGGTGAGAGAGGGCATCCTTGTCTTGTGCCAGGTTTCAAAGGGAATGCTTCCAGTTTTTGCCCATTCAGTATGATATTGGCTCTGGGTTTGTCATAAATAGCTGTTATTATTTTGAGATACGCTCCATCAATTCCTAGTTTATTGAGAGCTTTTAGCATGAAGGGCTGTTGAATTTTGTCAAAGGCCTCTTCTGCATCTATTGAGATAATAATGTGGTTTTTGTTGTTGGTTCGGTTTATGTGATGGATTATGTCTATTGATCTGCGTATGTTGAACCAGCCTTGCATCCCAGGGATGAAACTAACCTGATTGTGGTGGATAAGCTTTTTGATGTGCTGCTGGATTCTGTTTGCCAGTATTTTATTGAGGATTTTTGCATCAATGTTCATCAGGGATATTGGTCTAAAATTCTCTTTTTTTTTGTTGTGTCTCTGCAAGACTTTGGTATCAGGATGATGTTGGCCTCATAAAATGAGTTAGGGAGGATTCCCTCTTTTTCTATTGATTGGAATAGTTTCAGAAGGAATGGTACCAGCTCCTCTTTGTACCTCTGGTAGAATTCAGCTATGAATCTGTCTGGTCCTGGACTTTTTTTGGTCGGTAGGCTATTAATTATTGCCTCAATTTCAGAGCCTGTTATTGGTCTATTAAGAGATTCAACTTCTTCCTGTTTTAGTCTTGGGAGGGTGTATGTGTCCAGGATTGATCCATTTCTTCTAGATTTTCTAGTTTATTTGTGTAGAGGTGCTTTTATTATTCTCTGATGGTAGTTTGGGATCGGCGTTGATATCCCCTTTATCACTTTTTATTGCATCTATTTGATTCTTCTCTCTTATCTTTTTTATTCGCCTTGATAGCAGTCTATCAATTTTGTTGATATTTTCAAAAACCAGCTCTTGGATTCATTGATTTTTTTGAAGGGTTTTTTGTGTCTGTATCTCTTTCAGTTCTCTGATCTTAGTTATTTCTTGCCTTCTGCTAGCTTTTGAATTTGTTTGCTCTTGCTTCTCTAGTTATTTTAATTGTGATGTTAGGGTGTCGATTTTAGATCTTTCCTGCTTTCTCTGGTGGACATTTAGTGCTATAAATTTCCCTGCACACACTGCTTTATATGTGTCCGAGAAATTCTGGTATGTTGTCTTTGTTCTCATTGGTTTCAAAGAACATTTGTATTTCTCCCTTCGTTTCATTATTTACTCAGTAGTCATTCAAGAGCAGGTTGTTCAGGTGCTGGAGAGGATGTGGAGAAATAGGAACGCTTTTACACTGTTGGTGGGACTGTAAATTAGTTCAACCATTGTGGAAGACAGTGTGGCGATTCCTCAAGGATCTAGAACTAGAAATACCATTTGACCCAGCCATCCCATTACTGGGTATATACCCAAAGGATTATAAATCATGCTGCTATAAAGACACATGCATAAGTATATTTATTGTAGCACTATTCACAATAGCAAAGACTTGGAACCAATCCAAATGTCCAACAATGATAGACTGGATTAAGAAAATGTGGCACATAGACACCATGGAATACTATGCAGCCATAAAAAAGGATGAGTTCATGTCCTTTGTAGGGACATGGATGAAGCTGGAAACCATCATTCTCAGCAACTATCGCAAGGACAGAAAACCAAACACTGCATGTTCTCACTCATAGGTGGGAATTGAACAATGAGAACACTTGGACACAGTGTGGGGAACACCATACACTGGGGCCTGTTGTGGCATGGGGGGAGGGGGGAAGCATAGCATTAGGAGATATATGTAATGTAAATGACGAGTTAATGGATGCAGCACACCAACATGGCACATGTATATATATGTAACAAACCTGTGCGTTGTGCACATGTACCCTGGAACTTAAAGTATAATAATAATAATTAAAAAAAAGAGCAGGTTGTTCAGTTTCCATGTAGTTGTGTGGTTTTGAGTGAGTTTCTTAATCCTGAGCTCTAATTTGATTGCACTGTGGTCTGAGAGACAGTTTGTTGTGATTTCTGTTCTTTTACATTTGCTGAGGAGTGCTTTACTTCCAATTATGTGATCAATTTTGGAATAAGTGTGATGTGGTGCTGAGAAGAATGTATATTCTGTTGATTTGTGGTGGAGAGTTCTGTAGATGTCTACTAGGTCTGCTTGGTGCAGAGCTGAGTTCAAGCTCTGGATATCATTGTTAACCTTCTGTCTTGTTGATCTATCTAATGTTGACAGTGGGGTGTTAAAGTCTCCCATTATTATTGTGGGGGAGTCTAAGTCTCTTCGTAGGTCTCTAAGGACTTACTTTATGAATCTGGATGCTCCTGTATTGGGTGCATATATATTTAGGATAGTTAGTTCTTCTTGTTGAATTGATCCCTTTACCATTATGTAATGGCCTTCTTTGTCTCTTTTCATCTTTGCTGGTTTAAAGTTTGTTTTATCAGAGACTAGGATTGCAACCCCTGCTTTCCATTTGCTTGGTAGATCTTCCTCCATCCTTTTATTTTGAGCCTATGTGCATCTTTGCACATGAGATGGGTCTCCTGAATACAGCACATTGATGGGTCTTGACTCTTTATCCAGTTTGCAGTCTGTGTCTTTTAATTGGGGCATTTAGCCCATTTACATCTAAGATTAATATTGTTATGTGTGAATTTGATCCTGTCATTATGATGTTAACTGGTTATTTTGCTCATTAGTTAATGCAGTTTCTTCCTAGCATTGATGGTCTTTACAATTTGGCATGTTTTTGCAGTGGCTGCTATCGGTTGTTTCTTTCCATGTTTAGTGCTTCCTTCAGGAGCTCTTGTAAGGCAGGCCTGGTGGTGACAAAATCTCTCAGCCTTTGCTTGTCTGTAAAGGATTTTATTTCTCCTTCACTTATGAAACTTAGTTTGGCTGGATATGAAATTCTGGGTTGAAAATTCTTTTCTTTAAGAATGTTGAATATTGGCCCCCACTCTCTTCTGTCTTGCAGGGTTTCTGCTGAGGGATCTGCTATTAGTCTGATGGGCTTCCCTTTGTGGGTAACTCGACCTTTCTCTCTGGCTGCCCTTAACATTTTTTCCTTCATTTCAACCTTGGTGAATCTGACAATTACATGTCTTGGGGTTGCTCTTCTCGAGGAGTATCTTTGTGGTGTTCTCTGTATTTCCTGAATTTGAATGTTGGCCTGCCTTGCTAGGTTGGGGAAGTTCTCCTGGATAATATCCTGCAGAGTGTTTTCCAGTTTGGTTCCATTCTCCTCATCACTTTCAGGTACACCAATCAAATGTAGATTTGGTCTTTTCACATAGTCCCATATTTCTTGGAGGCTTTGTTCATTTCTTTTTACTCTTTTTTCTCTAAACTTGTCTTCTCACTTTATTTCATTAATTTGGTCTTCAGTCACTGATACCCTTTCTTCCACTTGATCAAATCGGCTATTGAAGCTTGCACATGTGTCACAAAGTTCTCATGCCATGGTTTTCAGCTCCATCAGGTCATTAAGGTCTTCTCTACATTGTTTATTCTAGTTAGCCATTCGTCTAACCTTTTTTCAGGGGTTTTAGCTTCCTTGCAATGGGTTCAAACGTGTTCCTTTAGCTCAGAGAAGCTTGTTATTACCGACCTTCTGAAGCCTACTTCTGTCAACTCATCAAATTCATTCTCTGTCCAGCTTTGTTCCCTTGCTGGTGAGGAGCTGCAATCCTTTGGAGGAGGTGCTCTGATTTTTAGAATTTTTGGCTTTTCTACTCTGGTTTCTCCCCATCTTTGTGGTTTTATCTACCTTTGGTCTTTGATGTTGATGACCTACAGATGGGGTTGTGGTGTAGTTGTCCTTTTTGTTGATGTTGATGCTATTCCTTTCTGTTTGTTAGTTTTCCTTCTAATAGTCAGGTCCCTCAGCTGCAGGTCTGTTGGAGTTTGCTGGAGGTCCACTCTAGACCCTGTTTGCCTGGGTTTCACCAGCAGAGGCTACAGAACAGCAAATATTGCTGCCTGCTCCTTCTTCTGGAATCTTCATCCCAGAGGGGCACCCGCCTATATGAGGTGTCTGTCGGCCCCTACTTGGAGGTGTCTCCCAGTTAGGCTACACAGGGGTCAGAGACCCACTTGAGGAGGCAGTCTGTCCGTTCTCAGAGCTCAAACGCCGTGTTGGGAGAACCACTGCTCTCTTCAAGGCTGTCAGACAGGGACATTTAAGTTTGCAGAAGTCGTCTGCTGCCTTTTGTTAATCTAAGCCCTGCCCACAGAGGCGGAGTCTAGAGGCAGAAGACCTTGCTGAGCTGCAGTGGGCTCCCCTGAGTTAGAGATTCCAGGCTGCTTTGTTTACTTACTCAAGCCTCAGCAATGGTGGACGCCCCTCCCCCAGCCAGGCTGCTGCCTTGCAGTTCCATCTCAGACTGCTGCACTAGCAGTGAGCAAGGCTCCAGGCACGAGAGAGGAACTCCTTGTCTGCCAGTTGCTAAGACCTTGGGTAAAGCTCAGTATTTGGGTGGGAATCTCTCATTTTTCCAGGTACAGTCTATCATGGCTTCCCTTGGCTAGGAAAGGGAAATCCCCCAATCCCTTGTGCTTCCCGGGTGAGGCAATGCCCCACCCTGCTTCAACTCACCCTCTATGGGCTGCACCCACTTTCCATCCAGTCCCAATGAGATGAACCAAGTACCTCAGCTGGAAATGTAGAAATCACCTGTCTTCTCCATCAATCACGCTGGGAGCTGCAGACCAGAGCTCTTCCTGTTCAGCCATCTTAACCTAACATCTTTAACTAGATCATGCAGGAAAAACTGGTTAAAATACATGACTAGGTTAACTATTAAATAACCCTTATTTTATTATAAAATAATGCTTTGATTTAAAAATAATAGTTTATGTTCAGTACCAACAATGACTATTTTTTGAATGGGCAAGGAAGAAGATGAACATTAAACTTTGATTGAGGATCCTCATAAGACAATAAGCAATTAATATTCTCAGTCTAATTTTCAGCTTAAAAGACATGAAGTTCTATACTTTAAAAATATTAAGAATTTTTAAGGCCAATTAAAAGTGTGATTAAAAGTGTGAGAGTGTGGAAATGATAGACATACTAGGTAAGAACAAAGTGAAAACAATTTGTATTTGTTCCGTGGTTATATCCAGGTGAGGCAAGGCAGTGCCAGTCTCTACTGTACGCGTCCCCTCCACACTGGACGTTTCACATGCAAGTTACACAAGCTTCACATCATCCTGCAATATAGGTCAGTATAGGTATTAGTCTTTTTTATTTATTTTATTGAAGAGGGGAATGAGTCTCAGACAGACATAGCACGTTATACAAGATCGTAAAATTAGTAAGTAGAGAAACCAGGGTTAGTTAGTCTGACCAGAAGTCATATGGGTTTTCAATTTCACATGCTCCCCCATAGGACTGATTATGGAGAATGGGACAAGAAGGAGGATACAACACTTTAGCAGCCAAGGTTATGAGTTTAAAGTAATTTGAGAAAAAAATCCACACATTTCATTAAACTTTCTTAGTTTAAACATAACTATTAACTCACTTGTGTTTACTATCCTATACTTTCTTAAAAGTGCTTTGCATGCAATATATCAATTTAGTATTACAATCACCCATTAAAATAGGTAATATAACTTCCAGTTTGCAGATATGGAAACTGAAGTGGAGGCATGTTAATTGACCTGCCCAATATTACTCAGTAAGTGTTGGAGTGGGAACATGGACAAACTGCTTTCCAAAACCCTGTGGTTTATTGGATATTCATTGGAAAAAAAAAATTTTTTTGAAGAAAGGAAGTTTGAGTATTCCTAAGCATTAAAAGAGAAAAAGCTAAATTGCTGGTTAAATAAGAAAAGGAAGTATGAATAATTCAACAAGATCTTAGTTTCAAGAGCTACATATTTTGTGACAACTTTAGGATTAAAAGAACAGAAAGGAAAATAAACTTTGCTTTTATCATAATTATTAGCATCCTAATGTTTACTATTCTTCATTCATACTCTTAGATTGTTAATTAATTTTAAGCAGATATTAATGGTCTGAAAAAATCTATGCAAAAGAAAGCCATGTTAGTCTTTCTTGATAATATATATGTTGCTATTAAGAAATTGCTGAAAGTCTAAGAGCCATGATAAAAACACATTATTTATAGAAAACATGTACTGTCTTAAATAATGAACTGAGTCAAAATTTAAGTTTTCAAGTCAAGTTGAATGACCAAATGTTTTTCATATTTATAGAAAGCACGTGTCTCTGGTATGTATGGACTTTTAAAATTCATAAGTTATTTCTTAAAATCCTTCATGAGGCTTAGGCTAGGTTACTAGTTGCCCAGCTAGTTTGGGAGAACATCTGATTTCTCAATTTTTAGAAATAATTTAGAAAGCTCAATTGCTAAGAAGCTAACAGTATTCCTATTTCCATCCCTAGATGATGGAAAATAGTTTTTAAAAATATAACAATATATAGCAGTAATTTCCCAACTTAAGAAATTAATTGACACACACAGTTATGAATAATAAAGGAGAAAAGAGTTGAAAATAGGGACATACAATCTAAGAACTTCTACTTTGATAAAACCCATTTAATAATATTAAAATAAATGAAGATGCAGTAGAGTTCCCTAAGATGTTTTTAAAAATAGGTTGAATGAGACTATAGGGAAAAACACACACACACACACAAATTTAAGCAGTGAGAAATGATACTCTTTTTGCTTCTTAATATTATAATGACCTCCACATCATCTACTTGAATTAGTGTAATTTATCCTATTCAGGTTTTTCAGAAGTTGATATTATCTTCGAGATTCTCTGATTTTTTAAAAACATGTAAATTGCCTTGAATTTGGATATGCAAATCCATTATCTCAAAGCTAGAGAAAGCTTTGAAAAAGCTGTCTTCTTAGGTGGTAGAGGGAAAGGTACTCCTCCTAACTTCAGCATTCCCTTAAAGAAAGGTCAATCTAAAGCTTGCCATGTTTGCAGAAACCATCTCCTACCCTCCTTTCCTCGTTGCACATGGCCAAGTATATGCTGAAAACAATCTGCTCTAGTAAACAGGCCAAATTTTAAAAAGTGGCACGAGATGAGATAAAAAGGAAGTGTGTGTATCAACCTGATCTTTTTCAGGAGCAAGGAATAATCAGGAGAGAATTGAAGTCAGATGGACATCCTGGCTTCCTGTGGAACAGAAACTCGAAATCAAAGCTCTGTCGTCTCTCCAAGTCCCTTTTAAACTGTGGCTTCAGGGTCTGCAAATTATCCTCTATCTGATCATTGGTGCTGACTCTATGGAAATTATTTGTCTTTGGAGTGCAGGATAATGCAATAATTGAGAATCTAGGTTTTATAGATAGAACAGAATTAAGATAGTATTCTAGCTCTGACACCAGGCAGGTGTCCTCAGGCAATTGACGTATACAAGGGCCTTGGGCAATTGTATTTATACTTGTATTTATGTAAGTGCCTTGGGCAATGGTTTCTACTCTCTAACCATTTTAGGAATAACTTGGGATGCTTATCTCACAGGACCGCTGGGTGTATTTGATGACATAAAATATAGAAAACTCTCACACTTTATTTGCTAGTCCTGTTGATTTTTCTTTTAAAGGTAAATACTATAACAATTATGAGGAGTAATTATAAAGAGAAGAAGATGAGGAAAACAAAAAGAAACAAGAAAGCAAAAAGTGAACAGTTGCAGCAAAAAATGGGTCACAGTTGCAGCACTGCCTTACTAATATGTCCCTGGGCTCCTTGTTGATAATCACACAATCCTATTCTACTTTGGATTTGTAGCCAGGGATGCCTCTATGTACAACCATAAATTCTCTCTTTGCCCGTCTCCCTACCTTCATTGCATAGGTCTTCATCATGCCTGGGCATCCTTTCCTTCATCAGATACTTTCCCCTTCCTGCAGTCTTTTTGGATGTCTAGAGCCTATGGGATGACCACTCCCATTCTAAGAGGGCACCGATTCCCCATCACTCCTGTCATTTCCCTCAGAGCTCCATATTCAGTAGCCTGTCCCTTGGAAAACCATCGGACAAAATGGTGGCATTTTAGTGTTAACATCTAATAGAAACTTTAATGTATTATTTGCCCAAAGGCTTTTAAATGGCTGTATCCATCAGGGTTCAACCAGAGGGACAGAACCAGGAGGACAGAACCAGTTGGAGATATTAGAGATTTATTATAAGATATTGGCTTGCCTCATTGTGGAGGATGCCAGAGCAATTCTGAAATCTGAAGGACAGTTGTCAGGAGGGACAGGCCAGAACACCTGGGCATGAGCTGAAGTTGCTGCCCAGAGATAGAAATTTTTTCTTCTGGGATTCCTCAGTACTTCTCTTAATAACTTTCAACTGTTGGAATGAGGTTCACCTAGCGTATCTAGGATATCTCCGTTACTTAAAGTTAATTGGTTATGAACTTTAATTATCTCTACAAAATACCTTCATCACATACCTAGATGTGTGATTGAATAACTAAGGATTATAGCCTAGCCAAATTGACACATAAACTGACCATCACACTCCACCCGTTGTCAACTTAACATCCATATATATATATATATATATATATATATATATATATATATCTCCTTAAACCATACTTAATCTCCAAAGGACAATAGCATAGTTGTATTTCTGTCTAACATGGTATAACTATTCTGTGTACAACCAAAAACATGCCAGCTTGTTCCCCAGAAGAGGATAGAAAGCCTTTAAGTAATATTCACCCCTCTCTTTTGATTTCCTATAACTTAAATACTGTGGTGTAAAGTTAATTACATATACCTTATGCTAGATAATAAGGGCATAAGAAAGAGAAGAAAACAAAACTATTTGGCTAATACATATACAAATATATTTATAATTTTAAAAAAGGAAGTCCTCATTTTGAAACTGCTTGTGTGGTCATAATTTGTATTTATAAAGCACCTCTTCCTGTACCCAATCCACATTCACTTTGCCCTCAGAATGCACCTCAGCTGGTTACGGTTTGTTGCTTCATAGAGTAATTCAAACCTTCATTCTTGGAGTCTGGACAATTAGAAGTCTTGGCTGAATTGGGCTGCTTAGTTTTCCATTAACTAGAAGTCACAGGACGTGGTAGTAGTTAGAGATGCCCGAAGCCATCTCCTGCATTGCAGACACTCTTCCTTACCCCTACAGTGTAGTAGCAGTGAGGTTTTCCCTTGATAATCAGTATCAGTCACTCCAACCAGTTCTGCAACTGCTTTCTTTGCCTTTGACCTAGTGGCATAAAGAGCTCAAAGTGGCCAGTTGGCAGTCATAACTTCCAGTTCAATGGGTTATTGTTATGTATCCTAATGAAAACATTTCTCCCTTTGGAACCAAGACCAGCAGTACCCTAAGATCACAGCGATGGGAAGCAAATATTTTGCTAGTCGATCCCTAGCAACAGCAGTGAGTTGTGCCACTCACATTTCTGCCTCTTGATTCCTGGACCCATGAGTCCTCACCGTAGGACAAATAGCACTATATATTGGATGCTTGGTTTAGAGCATATACAGCCACCTGGAGAACACGGCCCCAGTTCTGTAAGGCATTTCCACTCAGCCATTGCTGTAACTGAGTCTTTAAAAGGGCATTCCACCACTCTATCAAGCCAGCTGCTTCAGGATAATGGAGAACATAATAAAATCAGTGAGTTTCATGAGCGCGGGCCCATTGCCACACTTTGTTTGCTGTGAAATGAGTTCCTTAATCAGAAACAGTGCTGGATGAAACAAAATGATACTGGATAAGGCATTCTGTAAGTCCACCAAAGGTAGTTTTGGCAGAAGCATTGTGTGCAGGTCAGGGCAATCCGTACTCAGGATAAATGTCTATTCCAGTAAGAACAAAATATTGGCCCCAGCATAAAAATCCATGAATCAAGCTGCCATCAATTACCTGGCTGATGACCCAAGTGAATGACAGCTTGGGGACTTAGTGTTAGTCTCTAGTGTTGGCATATTGGGCACTCAGCAGTAGCTATAGCCAATTTGGTCTTAGTCTGACTATTTCTTCTTTGAGACAAATGGCCAGGTGCACTGCTTAAATTTCTGCCCTGTGGCAGGACGTTTCTGCACCACTGTCCTTAAGAATAGCTCAGGAAGAGGCTGATGTGCTATAGATGACCAAGTTTCCAGAGCGTGCCTTCAGATCATGCAGAACCATCTGGAACCAGGCCTGAGTTCTTTCTTCCTTAGTCAGTTGATTGTAGGGAACTCCTCATGAGGCCGTAAGTGAGATCTGAGAGAGAGAAAGCAGCATAGCAGGAATAGAGGTCATGGGCATTTGGGACACTCCTTCATGCAGCTTACACTTGCCTTCAGGCTAGTGGTGGAATATTTCAAGAAGAACCCTGGAATATGAAAATTCTCAGAGGGCTCTACCAGGACTTGCTCGTAAAGCAGGAATTGCAGGGGTTAGGCCCAGCATCAGCTTGTAAGAAATGGCATTGAAGGGCTAATTATGAATGAAAATAACTCTGCCTTTTGTAGTTATTTATCTCATCTTTTTCTTGAATGTGGATTTTCTTTAATAATGTCCTTAAGGCCAGTTGGCCAAGGCCATATCCCAGTCCCATTTCCTGGGTCAAAAATAGAAGATTTTTGTAGTGCCAAGGGGATGTTTTAGAGGTGAAAATATCACTTTAGCCCCCAATTTCTCTAAGTCTTCTCAACATATGCCAAACTGCTATTGTGGTTTAGAAATATACCCCATCCTTTATTAATATCAGGCTGTGAAGAGGCAGTGTGAATATAATTAGAGACTTTCTTTTAATTTTTGTTAGCAAAAATGTATGTCTTGAATAATGAGTAACTTTTTCTGTTCATTCATGCATTTAATGTCCAGTAGTTCCCAGCTTAACTCGGGAGTACTTGCCTTTTTCATTCCTATACAGCACATAGAAGACACCAAGAACCTACAAGTATGAGTTTACCCAAAACCCTGGGTTTATACTCCCTGAAGATTACACGTTAAATTCTCTTTTATCTGAGGATTATTAAAAAAAGAATATTTGCCTTATTTTCTTTGTTAATGGCTATATTGCCTCTAAATTGAGTTTTTACTTTTAAGTGTATAATATTGTGTAATGGCTCATGTAATAGAAAAATGCTTATAATTCAACCTATATTAAATAATGATACACTTGGTTTAATCATAAATTCTTGGAATCATGTTGTCTAACATTCACCATGCAAATTTTATAAATTACATGCAACTGAGGTTGCCAGTTCAATAACAAGAATAAAAGCCAGAACTAAATACTCAACTACTTAGTTTAACAATATATCTATTTTCAAAATGACCTGACTAGGTTGAATGTTATATCATGTAAATACATTTAAATCTTTAATCAGGATGACATAAATTAATCAGTTCCTTCATGCAACTATATATTCAACTTTATAAATAACTGTTCATTTATCCTTTGTAACAGAAATAAATTTTACCTTTAGAATTTATAAGTTACATATTTGAAACACTTAAGTTGCTTAAGATGTTTTTACAGCTATATTATAAGATAAAATGACTTTTATCTCATTTTAGTTAAAAATTATGTGCAGTATATGTAGTAAAACATTTTGATTATAGTGATTATACAATTTCTGGTAGATATTTTTAGACAATATATTTTTATAAGTGGATATCCAATACCAGCACCATTTGTTGAAAAGATTGTCCTATACCATATTGACTGCTTTGCAACTTGTGTTGAAAAATTAACAGATCATAAATATAATGGTTTATTTACAGATTCCCAGTTCTGCTGTTTAACTACATGTCTGTTACTATGCCAATATCATATTGTCTTGATTACTGTAGTCTATACTTTATGTTTCTTTATGTTTTGTAGTGGGAAAGTACGAATCCTCCAACTCTGTTCCTTTTCAGAACTGTTTTTGCTTTTCTGGGTCCTTTGCATTTCCACGTAAATGTTAGAGTCAATTTGTCAATTTCTACAAAAAAGCCCGTTAGGATATTAAGGATTGCAGAGAGGCTAAAGCTCAATTCCAGAAGAATTAACATCTTAACAGTATTTAATCTTTCATTTCATGAACATGAGTGGATCTCCTTTAATTAGATCTTTAATTTCTCTTCTCAATGTTGTATTCTCTTGCACGTCTTTGGTTCGATTTATCTTAGGTATTTAACTCTTTTCATTCATTAACATCAGACAGCTATGTCTGATGTTATCTGTTGGTTTTTTGTAGGTGTCCTTTATCAGATTGGTAATAATCTCTTCTATTCCTTATCTGTGAAAATTTTTGTTATGAGTGGGTGCTGGGTTTATCTTTGTGTGTTTATTGAAATTTTCAGGTAAATTTTTTTAGCTTTATCCCATCAATTGGGCATATGACATTAATTAGTGTTTCAATGTGAAACCAAATCCTGTATTTCTGGTATGAATCTAACTTGGTCATGGTTTATAATCCCTTCCATATACTGCTGGATTTTGTTTGCTAACATTTTGTTGTTGAGAAATTTTGTGTCTATATCTATATACATGAAAGATATTTGTCCATAATTTATAGTGCATTTGTTTGGCTGTAATATCAGAATAATACTATCCTTACAGTATAAGCTTTGGCAAGTGTTCTCTCCTCTTTTACTTTTCAGAAAGTGTTTGTAATGAATTGTCATTTTTTTCTTTAAATGATTCATAGAATTTACCAAGGAAATTGGGCTTGAGTTTTTCTCTGTAGGAAGACATTTTCATTACTAATTCTATATTTCATTTGTAATATACCAATTAAGGTTGTTTATTTTTTCTTGAGTCAATTTTGGTACTTTGTCTTTCTGGGAATTTTAAAGTTTCTTCTGATTTATCTAGTTTATTGGCATCAACTTGTTCTTATTAATCCCTTATGATCTTTAAAATTTCTTTAAGGTCAATAGGAATGTCCTCTCTTTCATTCCTGATTTTTGGTAATTTGTCTATTCTCTGTTTTACTTTGTTGATTCTAGCAAAGTGTTGTCAATTTTAATGACCTTATCAAAGAACCAACTTTTGATTGAATTAATTTTCTCTGCTGTTTTTCTGCTTTCTATCTCATTGGTTTTTGATCTAGTGTTTATTATTTTCTTCATTCTGCATGCTTTGAGTTTAGTTTGCTATTCTTTATATGTTTTCCTAAGGCAAAAGTTTGTTCTTCTAATGTGGGTGTTTAATGCTATACATTTTCCTCTAAGTACTACTTTGGCTTCATCTTGTAAATTTTAATATGTTTTGTTTTTGCTTTTATTCAGTTAAAACCTTATTCTAAATTTCCTTGTGGTCTTGTTGACCCATGGGTTATTTAGAAGTGTGTTGCTTATTTTTCAAATATTTGTGGATTTGTCCAACTTTTATCAGTTTGTTGATTTCCAATTTAATTTCATTGGGTTGAAGAATATATCTTGCATGCTTTTGATTCCTTTAAATTTATTGAGATTTATTTTATAATCAGGCTTATAGTAGCCAGTCTTTATGGCTTGCACCAATGGAGCTGGGTCAGTGGAACTAGAGCAGCTTCAGGATAACACTCCAGTCTACTCATATTTGGAGAATTTCTGGAAGAGGCAATAAGTATTTATGACTTAAATGTGGGGAGATAACTCTGTAGCCAAAATTTTTTGATAAGCCTGAACATAATTCCATATAAAACTGCAATGTGGGTAAATATCATTGTAAAGAAAAGCTCTGGATAAAAATAGTTATTCTATCAGAAAATACCCGTGGGAAAAGATTTAGATGTGGTTCTAAAAATTGTCTTCATAATTAAAGAGTCGAACACTTTCTTTGATTTCTACCCAGGAAAAAAATATGTATGAATTTACGGTCAGAAAAAAGCTTGAAGTGAATGATTTAATCCAAACAGGATGTAATGAGTCACCACCTGCATCAGGCTCAATGCCAGATATTGGATCCCAGTACCAGGGAGCTCAAGAAAGATTAAAGAATGTCTACTTAACTAATAGTAGGACATTAAATATTACAGGGCAAATTTTTATTTTTAAAAAATCAAACTGCTGCATTTTACCCAATTTTCATCTACATTAGGAGTGCATGATATTTAAAAAAAGACAATACAAAACTTTTGAGCAAAGTATCTGAGATGACTGTTTTATTATTTGGTAAAACAAAAATAAATAAATCAACAGTCAAAGAATACTGTTGCCATCCTCTCCAATTGCCACCACCAAAAATGTTAGCAAATAAATATAATCTTTTTATGTTAAAAAGAACCTAAACCCAGGGGTTTTCAGCTCTGAGTAGAAAGACAATTGTTATACCTCCCTCTTCTACCATTTTTCCTCCTTCCTTCCTTCCTTTCCCTCCCTCCTTCCCTCCTTTCTTCTTTCTTTCTTCCTGTCTTCCCTCTTACTCTTTCTTTTCCTAATTTTTCTCTTTCTCCTCCTCCCCCTCTTTCTTTCCCTCCCTTCAGGAAAATAGAAAGCGGATATATTGAGCTGAAATATCTCAGGCTTTAAATGAAGACGGTGGCCCCCAACTAATGTCCGAGTTAAAATATTCAGTACAAAGATATACATAAGCTTTGACATTGATTCAGCCCAGACCAAAAGCTGGAGAATACATTAGTTTTTAAGATTTGAATTATAATTATGGTTTTTACAGTAAATAAGATTCAGAATAAAATTTTACAAAAGCAAAACAACTCAAGTAAAAAAAAACACGGTGCTTTGATAAATCTCAAATTTAAATATTGCTTCAATATTCTTATTTTATTGTGATTAAAATTTTATGAAGTTTTGCTAAAGAGATCAATCTTTTAAACATCTTGACTTTATATTTTTACTATGGTCCTGACACTATACTGTGTGTGGTGACAGGCACAATATGTGTAGGATTTGCCCCCTTACCATATAGGAATTGACAATAGAATGGTGAAACGCCATTGCAAGTGACAATAACAACAAATACTGAACAACGCATGAGGAGAAGCAGAGTACTAACAAATCAGATGTAGAAGAGAATTTCCATTTGGGACCATTAGAAACGTTTATAGCTTGAAATAATAAAATTGATTTAATTGTATTTGCATTCATTAGAAATGATACTATTTTAGGCTATTCTGCTATGCTCTGCAGCAAGGTGAGGATGGGACTACTCATGCTTTCACTTATTGGTGTCTCTACTAAATATGCAAAACATAGTATAATTAATTTATAATTTTAAAAGTCTTATTATTTTAGAACTCAATGAATATCTTGAATGATTAACTAAACTTTGGTTTGTTGACTTCAAAAATGAATTTTTCCCAGACTTATTTTTTATTTTGTTTTGAAATCAGAGTACAATTTTAAGAAAAATTTAACTCACATGTTTTTATTCATCAGTGCTTAAATTATTTAAGTACATTATTGTTTTTCATGGATATTTTATGTTCTAAAGACATCTTGAGCTATTTTAATAACATTTTTATTCTCATAAAACACAATAGTTATTTTTTAACCAGAGGATTACAAAACAGTCTGGAAGAAAAATAAACCTCAAGTCTTGACTCTTTGAACACTTTTTTTTTTTAAGTACGTTGCTACCACAGTTAAAAGACCGTGGGTGTAGCCACCTTAGGAAAGAGAAAAGAGTTGGACCCAAACCAGTACCAGGCATTTGCGGAATAGCTTCCTTTTCCATTTACGAACAAAGAGCACATTCAGGTTTACAACTGAACGCAGGAGTATGAAGAATCACTAGGCTTGTTCATAGTTATTCAAGTAAAATTATTTGAGATGCATTTAGTGATGAAACCATGTCAAAATACAAAATATTTATAAGGAGAGAAAGAGCTCCATTTAGTAAATATGTAAGAATGATAGAGATTCTCTTCATAGTCAGAAGAAGCCAGCCTTAACATAGGCCAGTGGCAACACCAGGGCTTTCAGAATGAATCTATGCATGGACACCATGCATAGATTTTTCATCTAATCACTGCTCAGCCCAACACAGCCACAGTCATAGAGAAGTAATGTAAGAAATAAATAGCTAGATGGACTGGATTACGTGCAGGTGAACTAGGCCATTGCTAGTGAGTCGGGGAGTGATTCATCATGGAAATTTCTCTTCACACAGTTTGTAATCTGGCATTTCATAATTAGGAATTTATTTCTTTGGCTAGAAGCTTTGCACTCTGTAACAATTTAAATCATTCCATTGAAAAAACATAATAATCCTTCTTAGTCAATGAACATTAGTGATGAAGTTTATCAAATTCTTTACAGGGATTATTACAGAGTTTTGATGGGAAAGAACAAATTTTGCTTTTGGGGGAGAGTTTTGATAGACTACATATATCCGTAAAAGTCTTTAAAAATGCACTTAATTTCCCAAGATCCCATCCATACAGATTTAAAAAGGCAGAATAAAAATGAAACTTTCTACCATGTTCATAGTCAATTCCAAAAGCAATCTGTCAAGGGAATTCTGTAGTTGGTTATTTGTAATCTAATAAGATCAGATGATATTTTCTGGTACAGTTCTCTTGGTGTAAATCTTCATGAACAATACCAGTTTAAGGTTTTTTGTCTTCTGTTGAAGGCAAAATATCCAGACAGCAGTTAGATATTTTTAAAAAATATTTTAAATATTATTTTTAATTAAATAAGTATAACTGTATATATTTACGGGTAAAATGTGCTATTTTGATATATGTATACAACCCATGTAGTCCTCCCTCTACTCTGAAGAAAACAGATATTGACCCAGCTCTACTGGGGTAGGTTTATTGTATACAAAGGTGTAAGTTTTCTGCCAAAGGCTTAAGAGTTATCATCAAAACACTAGAGGCACAAATCTAAACTCTAGAAAGCATGGGTGGCAACTCCCAAATCTGTCTCATAATAGATGCCTGGTAATAGTAATGTCTGAATTTTTTTAAAATTTGGGATCTTTTCAAACATTACATTTGTATATTTCCTCATTTTATCACTGCATTTTCATAGAGGAAGATATAAATCAACAATTTTTACAGATGTAGTAATTGAATCTTAGAGTAGCTATGAAAACCAAATCTTTAAAAAAAGAAAAAGTGCCTGTCGTTCTATTCTATGAACTACAGTTCCTTTCTTATTTAGGCATCTCCTTCTTTGTTTCCCAATGCAAGACACAGAAATCTCTCAAGGTTTACTTTAAGAATATATTTCTACACTTCTCAGAATAAAGTTTCTGAAGTCCATTCTAGGGGCAGGTAAGAGCCCAGACTCTGAACATTTAAAACTACCCATGGGATCTAACATCTGAGTGCCATGATAGATTCTTTTTGCCCTTCTCTCTTATTTCAGTGCACCTGAACCAAAGTTGTAATTCTTGGAGAGTTTCAGAATGGGAATGCAGACCTGGGTGCTAGCTACTCTCTGCATGTTAAAAGGTAATTGAATAGGAGCAAATACAAGTACAAGTGGATATGTAGGCTAGAGGCACTAAGTTGCAGTCTCAAAGAGGTCACACTGAGATGAATTTTTTAAAAGAACTATAAAATTGCATCTAAGATAGATGGGGAGCAAAAGCAATATTTAAATGAAATTGTTATGGATGTAAGTCACTTTTCAAGCATTATAACTACTTCTAACATAAAATATGTTTTCACTTCATATATAAAACATTGTTATTATTCACATCTTATGACATGTTAACATATTAAAACTTAAATGTTTAATGCATATATTAAAATTTTGTGTCATCATTAACCCAGCTGATGAATTCTTTTTGGAAAAAAAATGGAAAAGATGTATCAAGAGAGATAATTTTTACAATTAGAATAAAAATATGTAACTTAAAGTATAGTGAGATAAAAATGTCTGATTCAAAGTTCCAAACCCCCTTTTCTCTTTTCTCTCTCTCTCTCTTTTGTTTTTCTCACAGGAATCCTACTGCCATTTGTTTTCCTATTAAATGACATTTCAAATACTTTATTATAAACATAAATCACATCTTTCAAGAAGGCAAATGACAAACTAAATTTGAGATCTGGCTTGCATTTCTACACCCTACCCAAGACTAAATAGATGAACAGTTGCTTTATAGATTGTATCTGAAAGATAAACAAAGAGAGACAGTATATTATAGAAAACACATCACTTGAAACTGACATCTGCCCTTTAATTCACGAACATCATCCTAAACCCTGTCACTTCACTTGACATCTGTTACATACCCTGATGCATGAAGTTGTGGAAAAGAGCAATCTTATTTGCAGTTGGTAAGAAAAAAAAATTATATATACATATATATGTGTGTGTGTGTGTAAACTTTTTAAACTGCTTTGATTTACCTATAGATAGGAGTTCATCTTCATCAGTGTTTTAAAAAGACAATGCTGTTGTTCACATACTAGTCCACCTACATCTAGTAATGGATGCTGTGAGAGATGCTGAAAGTCCTCTGTGCCCAAATAAACATCCTCTGTGATATAGAAAACTTTCACTATTAATTTTATTTCTTTGAATTAGAGCATCTCAAGAAGATTCTTATGAGATGTCCACATAGTACCTGGGATGAGTCACTCATGAATACATTTGTACTAATTATCATCAGTTATTACATTAATGGAGAAAGGTTCCTTTGAAGTAGAAAAAAGAACTGCAATAGAATGAGACAATGAGTGAGAGACATCTGGAGTCTACACGTAGACCTTTGCTACCTGCAGTACAACCGTTTCAGCCTCACCTGGGAAATTGTTAGAAATGCAAATTCTCAGGTTCCACCCAGTGCCTACTAAAGTGGCATGCTTGGGAGTGAAGCCCAGGAATCTGCATTTTAACAAGCTCTTGAGATGATTCTGATGCTTGCTAACATTTGTCAAGCACTGGTCTAAACTTGAGAATAGTGGGATCCACTGGCAGATTAAGAGTGGGTAAGTAGACCTGGAAGAAGTATCTCACACACCACTTAGGTTTGTTTTACACATTTATTTACATTCACCATGATTTCATTTATGTTTAACCTCAAACATAATACAAGATTAAATTGCCAGTATAAATTTTTACCCCAAAATTCCTATGATATTTGCATATGTCATAATGACATCACTGGTTAAAAATGCTTATATTTAACAAGTATATAATTTCAGAAGTTTTGGGAGTGTTCCTGAGGGCAATTAAAATGTTAAAGAATCATTATCTATGCAAGCATTGTTATATCTGAAGCCACTGCTAAGTCTTTGAGCATTAATGGTACAAAAACAAAATGATAACAAACCACCAAAAAATACCACCTGGAATCAAAGGGTTTAAAGAGACTTGTGAAGTCATCCATAATCTCTCAGCTTGTAGATTCTAATTGTGCTCACTAAGGATGAGTCCTTCGACACAGGAGATGTGGCTCCGAAGAAGACGAAGCTGGTGACTCAGCAAGAAGAGGATGGACTGGGCTGGAGATGGGCTGTCTTGGCCTCGGGACACAGGAGCTGAACTGAGGCCCCCTGACTAGGAAGCACCTTTCTTCCCCAAATCTGCCATGGACTTTGATTAGGAGGGTTCTTACCGGCTTCCTGTGGGGACAAACTACTGGCTCTGTGGCAACTTGGAAATCACTTCTGCTCCTTAAAAAAATCTAAGATTTTGTCCAGGTGTGGTGGCTCACACCTGTAATCCCAAAATTTTGGGAGGCCAAGGTGGGCGGATCATGAGGTCAGGAGTTCAAGACCAGCCTGACCAACATAGTCAAACTCCATCTCTACTAAAAATACAAAAATTAGCTGGGCATGGTGGTGCGCTCCTGTAATCCCAGCTACTTAGGGGGCTAAGGCAGGAGAATCGCTTGAACCTGGGAGGTGGAGGTTGCAGTGAGATGAGATCGCATCACTGCACTCCAACCTGGGTGACAGTGCGAGACTCCGTCTCGAAATATATATATAAGATTTAAAAAAATGGATGTTTTCATCAAAATGAAGGATTGTAGTAGATTAATGTTTTCTTATTACAGAAACAAATTATGTAATTTATAGAAAAAGTGGGAAATCCAGGTAAACAAAGTACAAAATAAACACTGACATACTTCCTTCCCAGGGATGAGCAGTTACTTTAGCATATATCTCTGCAGATCTTTTTGTTGTTGTTTTACAAAAATAAAGTCAATACTGTATGTTATTTTACCATCTACGTTGTTCACCTATCAATATGTCCTAACACCTTTTCATGTCAATAATTGCTCTTCTATAACATCTTTAATGGCTACTGAGCATTCCATTTTATGGTTGTATCATAATTTATTTACCAAATTCCCAATTGTTTCCTATATGCAATTTCTAATTTGTCACTATTATAAAGTGTGTTCTGGTGATTCGTCCTGATAGTTATGTTTTTATGCCTGTCCTTAAAAATTCCCAACAATGAATTTGTAAAATATTTAACATGTGTGTATTACGAAATACCTACTCATCAGTTGACCCATCTTACTCAAATAAAGAAAATACTATGTGTACTTACCATTGAACTTCATCTTGTTAGATCTAGTTCATTCCTCAAGCCTGCAGGGAAGGTGTCAGAGCCCAATTTTATAATCAAAGGAAGTCACTGCTTCATGGCATCTGGAAATTTTGTACATAAGCCTTTTGCATGTGCACAATTTTAATAAGATATCCTAGAAGCAGGACAATTTTGAAATTCATATTCTTTTAGATTTTAGAAAGAGAATAATCATATTCTATATACTATATATAGATGTTCCTGCTATGATTCCATATGTGCGTTACTGGAAAACCTTGTGTTCCACAATCTGGTACACTAAACTTAATAAGGCCTATGGGGAAAATAGGTTTGTGGCAGACCCCCCAAATCCTTTGGAATTTTGTAATCAAAATATTAACAACAGAAACAACAAAAAGCAGTTTTAATGAAAATGTAGCATAGCCAATCTTTACTGACATTTACACATAGCGCCCCAATTAGTCAATCCTTTAAAAAATGAAATCATGGAGCTCTTGCTTTGTAGGGAAAGAAGTAATGAAGGATGTTTACTTTTAACAGTGACCATTAAAAAAAAAAAAACACTGATTTAAGGTATAGCCTTCATTTATCTGCTATTTAATATAAGAGGAGGAGTTATCTTTGCAGAATTTTTGTTTACACTTGTAGGTTTTCCTGATATCTAAACCTAGTGGTTCTAGAAATTTAGTGGTTCTAGATGCCACTAAGACAGCTACTACTAGTACTTGCATTTTTCTGGGTTTTCAGCTTGTTTTACTAAAATTATACATTTCCAGGGTCTTATTTATTTATTTATGTTTTATTTTATTTTATTTTATTTTATTATTTTATTTTTGAGACAGAGTCTTGCTCCTGTTGTCCAGGCTGGAGTGCAATGGCACGATCTCGGCTCACTGCAACCTCTGCCTCCCAGGTTCAAGCGATTCTCCTGCCTCAGCCTCCTGAGTAGCTGGGATTACAGGCGTGCACCACCATGCCCAGCTAATTTTTTGTATTTTTAGTAAAGACAGGGTTTCACTATGTTGGCCAGGCTGGTCTCAAACTCCTGACCTCAGGTGATCCACCCCCCTCAGCCTCCCTGTGCTGGTATTATAGGCGTGAGCCACCACGCCCAGCCCAGGTCTTAGCTTTAATTGTGAGAAAAGTTGCCCAAACTGCTTCAAAATATTAACATGCTAGGAAAAGACTAAATCAAAAGGAATTCTATGTTACATTGGCATAATTCTCCCATTTTCAATAGAATATGAGTTAATTTATATTAAAGAAGCATAAATTATGGCAGAACAAACTGCATTGTCAACACTCCAGTGATATTTAGGGTATCACCCTATAAGCTGATTCATTAGTATTTATTCAGCAAAAATTAGAATCTTCATAGTAAGCAGAATCAATAAAGAGACTCACATTAGTTCATTCAGGGTTTACACTGATGAATTCAACTCCCATGAGCTTTTATCACCAAAAAATACAGGGAAACCCCTTTTAGGTTTTGATACATCAGCTAGTGAATAATAGACCTTTAACCTTTCATCAAGGCCCTAGTGAAAGTTTGCACAAGGCAGTTATGAGGACAGAATACAGCAGTCCACCAGTTACACTAATCTGTGAGTTCTCACCTGCCCCTGGTTAAAAAGCCTGGCATTCTTGCATTAAGTCAACTTCAATTTATAAATGTTGGAGACTTCTCATTTCCACATGCCCAGACACAACTCCTGGATTCAAGACCCCAGTCATTCAGTCTTGCCTGACCTCCTCACTGTTAGCCCCACTGCTCCTTTCAGAAAACTCTCTTTACAGCATGCCAACAGGTTACAATGGCCTTGGAATAAGATTTCCTGTTCCCAGGCTTGCACTTCTCTAGTTTTTTTATGTGTTTGTTTGTTTGTTTTACCTAGAATTACATTCCTCACTCCTCTCTGTGTCCAAATTTTTACTCTCAATTAATTATAATGATAACCCTGTTCTTAGCACTCCTTCTCAATTACTATAGAACTAATTACTAATTACCTATGATAATCATATCACACTCAACATATAAAGGCTTGTAATTGCATATATACGTGTTATAGATAACAATTCTTCCCATTTCTCTATCCTGTGCTTTTGTGTGTTGTTTCTATGGCAGAAGACCATGCCATTTACGTATTTATAACTCATTTATAAAAAGTATTTATAACTCATTTGCATCTGTTAGTGTACTCCCAATAAACAGACTTATTTATCAGCTGGCAAGAAGTTAATATCTTGACTTCAAAGGAGGTGTGGAAGCAGAATTCCTTCCTTTTAAAGAGACCTCAATTTTTTCTCTTAAAGTCTTCAACTGATTAGATGAGGCCCACCTTCATTATGAAGAGTGATCTGCTTAAATTCTACAGATTTAAATGTTAACTACATCTAAAATATACCTTCACAGAAATATCTAGACTAGTGTTTGACCAAATTACTGGCCACCATTAGCCTATCCAAGTTGATACATAACATTAATCATCACATCATTTGACCATTCCCCTTCTAATAGTCATTTAGATTATTTCTGGATAGTCAGCCATTATAAAAATTGCTACATTGAGTAAGCTTGTGCATAGCAAGTTCATATATTCATAAGCATATATTTGCTATACATTCCTAGAAGTATAATTGTGGGGTCAATTATTAGGTGAATTTGCTATTTTGAGGAATATTAGCAAATTGCTTTTCATAGTGGTTGTACCAATATACACTTACATCAGCAGTGTACAAGAGTTTCTGTTTCATCAAACCATCCCCAACATAGTGTATTACCAAACTTTTTGAAATTTCACAAAATGAGAGTCGACAAATAGTATCATACTGATTTTCTTTTATTATGAATGAGGTGGAGCTTCTATTAAAATGTTTAACAAGCACTTATACTTTTTGTGAATAAATTGTTCATATCCTTTGTCTATTTCCCATTGTCTTATTGATATTTCTATAATAAGTTAGAGTTAGTTCTATAATAATTAAAAATACAAAATATATCGTGTTTTTGAGTTGCAAATATCTCACAAAGTTCTGTTTCCATTAGCATATTCTCACCATTAGGATTTTTAATAAGAGTTTTAGGCATTTCAACAGTTTAAATACATTTTAATTAAAATTTTACATAAACATAAGGAATTTGAAACATTACATGTATACAGATCAATGAATTTTCATTAAGTGAGTAAAGTTAACCTTTGTAAATACTGTTCAGAGTAAGAAATAGTGCTCCATAGATACTTCCCCAAATGACACTTACAGTTACTATCAGTTCCTCCCCAAAGGTAAAGCCACCAACATACAACAGTTATGCCTGGGTTTAATATTTACATGTTTGTTTATAATATTTATTATGTTTATTATATACAAAATTATATGATTTCTAAAAGTTACATAAAGAATCTGTATTTTTTGTGTTTGGCTTCTTCTGTCCAAATTCTATTTATAAGATTCATCTGGCCGGGCACGGTGGCTCAGGCCTGTAATCCCAGCACTTTGGGAGGCCGAGGCGGGCGGATCACGAAGTCAGGAGATCGAGACCATCCTGGCCAACACAGTGGAACCCCGTCTCTACTAAAAATACAAAAAATTAGCTGGGCCTGGTGGCGGGTACCTGTAGTCCCAGCTACTCGGGAGGCTGAGGCAGGAGAATGGCGTGAACCCGGGAGGCGGAGCTTGCAGTGAGCCAAGATCGTGCCACTGCACTCCAGCCTGGGCGACAGAGTGAGACTCAGTCTCAAAAAAAAAAAAAAAAAAGATTCATACCCATGTTATTTTATATTAAGTACATTATATGTAATTACTTTATCCTCAATACTGTATGTGTTAATATATTATAACTTATTAATTCAACAACTCTTTAAAGCCTTTTAGGCTTTTGCTGTTTTTAACTACTTTAAGCATGCTGCTAGAACATGCCTGCATCTTTCAGAGACTATATGCATAAATTTCTGCTGACTACATATTTCAGAGTGGAACTGCTGGGTCAAAGGGTATGGTTGTGCTCAACGTTAGTAAATACTATGAACAAATGATAAATTGTGATTGTAAAATTTTAAACTCTCATCATCAACAGTGTATCTATCATTTTAATGTTAGCTCCTCTATGTAGTGGTCCCTTATTGTGTGTGTGTATGTGTGTTGTATTCTTCTGATGACTAATGAGGGTGATCACTTTTTTGGACTGTCTCTATTTAACATTTATTTTAAATTTCATTATTTTATTGTCTGCCAACCGAAAGTTTGATATGTGTTCTTTCTCTTTCTTCCTGCTTGAAAGGGGAAATTGGATAACTGATTTTTAACCATTCTTCTTTTTTTAAGATAGAAATTTAAGGCTATAAATTTTCTTCTAAGCAGTTAGCTGCTTTCCTAAAGGTTTGATACTTTATATTTTTTTCTGACGTTTAATTAAAGTTTTTCTAATGTCTATTCTTTTTTTAAAAAAAAAATTATGCATTACTCAAAAGTGCTTTGTTTAATTTCCGAGCTGTTGGGGGTATTTTTTTAGTTTTCTTCTTATTGATTTCTAACTTAATTTCACTGTGGTCAAAGAATATATTTTGAATGTCTTAAAATCTTTGAAATGTGTTGAGGTTTGCTTTATAATCCAGCATAAGGTCAATTTTGCTAAATGTTCCATGTGCACTCTGTTGTCATTGGATGCAGTATTCTGATGTCAATTAGATCAGATGGGTAACTGTGTTTGTGGAGGACATAGTAAAAGATGGCCTTCAATTATCCTTGCCCTCTGATAATCAAACCCTTACATAATTCTCTCCACTTGAATGTTGGTGGATCCTGTGACTTGCTTCTCACCAATAGAATAGGATTATGAGATTGTACCATCAGTCACTTTCGCTTTGTGATTTTGACGAAGAAAGCAGCCTTGTTGGAAAGGCCCATGTGACAAGAAACTGAGACTAACAACTGAGGCTAAAATGAGGTTGACCTCTAGCTAATAGGCAACAAGAAACTAGGGACCTTGGTCTAATAGCCTGCAAGAAAGAGAACTATGCCAAGAAGGGTGCGATCTTGGAAGTAAATCCTTCCCCAGTCAAACACTGAGATGAGGCTGCAACTCCATTGGACACCTTGATTGCAATTCTCACATGAGCCTCTGAGGCAGAGAGAACTATATAAACAGCGCCAGGCTCTTGACCCACAAAAACTGTGAGATAGTAAGGTATGTTGTTTGAATTAGGCTCTCTTGTTTAAACCCCATAAACATACTTTGTTGCTATTTGTTTTCAATGCGTCACCATTTATATGACTAAGTTACCCTCCTCTGTCTCTAATTTTTTACATCTTCTCACATCTTCTACCAGTTGAATGTAGATAGCTTCTGAGATTCAGAGTTCCAATTTCTGGAAATAAAAATATGATGGATTTAGATGATCTTTATTCTCTCTTTCTAGACAATACTTTCACACAAGTCTATTTTCCAGGTTTCTCAGCAGCAGATAACATCGCTGCTTTTGTACTGACGAACATTCGTAATCCACTGATACAGAAGGGCAGGGATGGTGTCATGACATCCATGTTCTCAGTGTCTTCTGGGGCCACTTTTTTTTTTTAGCAAGAAATTATAGACAGCAACCCCTCTGGAATGGGGATTTGCAGTATGACAGACTTTGAATAGACTGGACAAGCCTCTAATACACACTCCATTTGGTGTTCTGTTTTTGCATTTATCTATAACTTTTCCCTATGGAACTCATGATATAAGGATCTGTATAGCTCTTGTGTGCCTCTATATCCTGCTATTTTCATGGCAGATGTTGCCTTGGAAGGTTTGTAAATGGAGAGAAACTAAGGAACTGGCTCATGGAGAAAATTCCATATCTGGCAAACCTAGAAAGTAGATATCATGGCCATATGTTTTTCTTGTCGATGCAACCTCTGCATTTAAGTTTATGTAAAGACAGTGAGACTAACTTACAGGCTTTTATTCTGCCTACTTAGGGCAATCTGTCCTGGTTGATTGTATCAATTTTTCCCAAGAAGTTTTTCACTTCTCTGCCCCTCTTCATTAATTATAGGGATAATAGAAGCACTGGATATACATAGGCATATAAATTTTTGCTGCATTTTCTCTATAGAGTCTTTGCTACTTTTTGATTTTTATATACCTCAGGGGTATGTAAATCTTTTCTTTTAATAGGACATTATATTTTGATATATTTTAGTGGAAGTTAGGGAAAGACAGTTTTTAACTGTCATGATAAACTGCAAGTTCTCTTGACTGATTTTCCTGATCGACTTCGTGCAATTCTATTTTTCCTTTTACGAAAAAAATATTTTCATCTTTCTCATTGTAAAAAAAAAGTTCTCATGTTATTTTCTTTTTCCTCATAACTGAATTAACCATTCAGGGAAGCTCTTCAATGAAGATGTATTTTAAAGAGGATTCCTTCATTCAAAGCCAACTTCCAGTATTTATTATTTCGGACCTATGCCATTCATTTACTCAATTTCCCAGGAAGAATATTTGGAAATCCTGAATTTATTCTATTTGATGACATTGCCTATATAATATCTGATCAACAAATTTAATTCAATGCACTGTCTAAAATGCTATTCTAATCTCTTTCTGTTTCCTAATTCAGGGCCATTGCTTTGGTTCAAGTCTTCATAACTTCTTCCCTAGAGAAGTAAAATCTCCCATCCTTAACTCTTTCTTCTTTGAGTTGATCTCTGTGGTACTCATTCTAATGGGGTTAACATCCTTTAATGTAACCCCAATTGCCCAAAATGTTATGTTCAAGTTTCTTAACATGATCTTGAGCCTTTATCCTGTGACTTTCTCTTCTTAAACCTCAAGAATGAACTGCTTAATTCTCTGAAATGCATGATACTCTGTCGTCTGATATTTTTCTGGCTAAGATTCTGGTAAAATTTACTCATCATTCAAAACTCACACTAAGTAACACTTTCTATCCCCACACTCGGACAAGAATAATTATTGTTTTCCATCTGTGCTCCTATAGAATTTTGTATCTATCATAACAAATCTTAAGAGTTTTTCTGTTTCTTTTTCTTTTGTTTCAACATTTTTTGTCCTCAAGACTTTCACATTCTTCAGGTAAAGTTCTGTGTTTTATTCTTTGTTCCATCAGCATATAATATACTGGTGAAAATTCTGGAAAAAAAATAACATTTTAATGGATAAAAATATAAATGATCAAATGCCTCTGGATCAGTATAAATCCATCATCGCTTTTAAAAAATGTCTAGAGTATATCCTTCAGGTAGTAGGAAAACAAATTTATTTTTCTATATAAAGGAAAAATAAAATTCTGTGGCTAATATTAAATATCTTGTTCCACTGAGGTATTTATGAGGTTTCTGAATTGACTTGAAATTTCTCCCTCAAAACAAATCTTAGATACAAGTCAAGTGTTCTTAGGGGGCTGATACTAGAAAAAGAAACAAAACACAAACCAAACATTAGGTTTTAGTCTAAGAATGTGAGTGCTTTTTTAAACCCACCAATATAATCAGATTTATATTTATTTTTATAGAAATGTTTGCTCAGCTAATGCATTCCTAATCAAATAATGGGTGTTCCATGATGGAAATTTCAAATAAAGTTCTTAAGGCTGTCAAAAACTAAATAAGCTAACCAGAATTATATTTCTTTGTTTCCTGGTGGATCTCATAAATGCTTCAAGAGGAATACAGCGTACTTAGAAAGAGGCCAGATAGGCACTCAAGTGCAAGAGTACTCCTCCATTCTTCACCCTCAACCAATGATTTCATACATATATTCTGGTGAAATATGTCTATTTTTGAATTGGCAAATATCTCCATAATCTATTACATTTTAAAATTATTTGTGTTTGTTTGAAACAAACTCCATGCCATTGCAAAATTAAAAACTACAATTCCATTTACTAATCTATTTTGTATTCAAAAAGAGTATCATATGGCTAGTCACATGAATTTTAACCCATTAGTGTGAGTGATGATCAATTAATTTTTAACTTAGAGTGCACAAACGCAGAATACATCCTGTTAAATGTAACTTTAGATGATTTTGAAGTTGACTGTTGAATCTTAAAAAGTCTTTGGCATGATTCATTCAGCTCATTGGGGTTTTTCAATTAGGCTCTTCTAAGCCTAACTTTTGAGACACAACAATTGCAGAAAACTTACTAACACAGTATTCTTGAATGCCAAAGTCGAGACACTGTAGACTACAGCCTATTACCAATGAAATACTCATGAAAACAACATCACTTTATTTTCAGTTTTGTGGTTCATAGGACATTAGTAATTAAGACAAGTTTTTTGAGGCATCCTTTTGCAAGATTTGATTAAAATAGATTTGAAAGCACTGAAATGAAATGGCACCAGTTCAGATTGTCTGTGTTTACTCTTGTTTGAAATCTTTCTCAATGGGAGGTGCCAGAACAGTGGGCCACAAGTTCAACTTTTCTAAGTTTGAGAACCTTATTTATTTGAGAAGAATCTGGTTCACATGTTATAAGACAATCTGAGCAAAATAAGATTGATGTCCTATGAGCTCATGAGACATTAGGACAATAAGCCATAGAAGGAGACAGCCAAGATAACATGTCACATCACTAGGACCCAAAAACACTCGTCTCCTCTGAAGGTTGTTGTTGTTGTTGTTTTCAGTCTATCCAAAACAGGAAAAAATGATCACATGACACTTAAGGAAATCTTTGACCTCTAAAATTGAAACATTAAAAATAAATAGTAAAGAAGAAAGTTATGTAAAGACTGTCCTTAAATGTGTTTCTTGCAAAGTCACAGTCACTCTTGGCAATATTATTTTTAAATGGCAGTAACAAGAACAATAGTAGTACCTACCTTCAGGCTCTACCTCTCATGTTCCAGTTACTGTGGAACTCATGTTCCGGTTACCCTTTATTTCCTATCATCTTCACAAGAGATTTCAATGACTTTTGGAGTGGGGAGCAGGTAAAGAAATTGAGACTTCAAGACTTCAAAAGGCAGCAATTTTTCCAAGGCCACATCCCTAGAAGTGGAGGAGGTGAAATGTGATCTTAGGTATGTCCAATTCCAAAATCACCTCTTTACACAGAAAAGACAGAGTGCCTCACTTAATTTAAATGGATAAAAATTAGTGTGCTCCGAGGTTGGCAGCTGATAAGTGCAAGAGAGACTGTTCCCATTGCTGCATGACAACGACGCTAGGTGCCATCACTGCCTAGGTGGGCCCCAGCTGCTCCGCTGCTGCTCCTGCTGCCGTGTGTCCCTGGGATAGGTCCTCAGCTATCACTCCTCTCTTTATCCCAGGCCTCAGATTCAGGGCCTGGGTAGGAACATTCAGTTGGCCAAATGTTGGCCATATGGTTGTGTCGTGGCTGTCAGAGGTGGGGGAGGGAATATCTGCCTCCTGTCGGGCTGCAGCCCACCAGGATCCACAAATAATATATGCAAACAAGAACTCCAGAAAACAGGGAAGCTTCCAATCCTGCCTCTGCAACTTTTTGGCCATATGATCTCAGCCACCATCCTTACTTGTCTGTATATTAAAGTAACATCCTGTTAACTGGTGCACCTACGGCTTCATCTTGTCTCTCCATTCACAACGGAGTAGCCAGAGGACTCCTTTTAAAACACGTCAGATTGTGTTACTTCTTTGCTCAAAATCCTTTGGTGGGTTCTCATCTTGCTCAGAGTGAAAACTTAAATCCAATTTTCAGATATGTTGGCAGGAGTAAGGGAGCAACCAAGCAGAGACGGTGAGGTAGTCAGAGGCTAGCAAGATTAGAAAGCTGTTTTTACCCCTAGATGTAAATGTTTACTTCAGTTCCATTGGCCCATGGGGATGATGCAGAGGCAGGCCCAGGTGGGTGCTCCACACACAGTGGGTTTGTGTCACTTTGGAGGAACGCCAAGCTTAAGAGACTCCAGTCTTAGAAGTTAGCTGCTAGTAAACCAACCTATGTTTCATAATAAAGACATTCTCTTATACTGGATATCAAATGAACCTGCTCTCCACATCAGAGGAAGAGGCCTTCTCTACCTTCCAAGGCTGTTCGTTTGATCTGAGATAAAAGCTGCCACAAGACAAGCTGAAACAGAACTGATAATGGAGAAGCATCTTCCAAAACATGCTAGCTAGGTATATGCCTATAGTTTAATGTTCCCTATACATTTTAAGATGTCCAAAATATCTCATAACAATATATTAAAATAACATGAACTTTTTACATAGTTGGCCCCAGGTACTAAATATGTTCATTAGATGGAACTTGCTAGTTATGCTGTTTTAATCTACTTGTACTAATTATTTTCTATTAGAGCTCTGATAATGAGAGAAGTTATTAAAATGCTTCATTATTTTGGATTTTTAATTTTATCTTTATATTTCTTTCAATTTTGGCTTCGTATATTTTATTGCGATGTTTCTTGGAACATAAAAGGTGTTTGTTTTTAGTTTTTTCTAATGAGCTGTTAAATTTGTTACATATCATTCTCTATATCTATAATAATGCTTTTGTCTTAAAGATTATTTTCTTCTAATGATAGTTATTGCTACACTTGATTTATTTTGTGAGCATATCAATTAGAATCCTGGCTGGAAACAGATGGTCCACTAAAGCTGAGTAATTGAGGATATTTTAATAAAGAGAATATTTATAAAGTAGTGGACAAGATCTGGGGAAACTAGGGATTTCTGTAGTACCTGGAGTTACGGGATTTTAGTTCCACGTGTTTTGAAATCTCCCCTTTCCCATCCCAATAGTTACTATTACTGTTTAATGGAGTTGACATCACACAGTAAATTCATTAAGAAGTTTTATATTTCTCACAAAACTGTCTGCCCGCTTCATTCTGTCAAGTTTCCTTTCCCAGTCTCTGGTTTATGGCTCAGGTATAGCCGCTAGCTTATCTAGCAACTTTTAGGCACTACAACAGCTATTTTAAACCTTAAGACATCCAAATGACATGTAATCTGAACTTCAGTCTCTCATCTTATTGGAAACTTCTACTACTACTCAAATCTGAGTTGTGACTTCTGCTAACCCTCTATGCTACTTTTTCTCCACTCAACTGGGGCATGGCAAATATTCAAATACTGGCTTTTCAATGGTGGAGTTATTTTAAGGATTTTTCCAATAAATCCTCCCATATTTTTCCAGAGATCATAGAATTCCTTAAGTGACACCATCCCTTCTGGTCTCTCAGCATTCACTCGGGTTCCTGGCTTCGTGGTACATTCCATGTGTATTGGTGTTCTATTGCTATGTAACAAATTACCACAGACTCAGCAGCTTCAAACAATATCCATGTATTATATAATATCACAGTTCCGTAAGTCAAAAGTTAAGGCAAGTTCAACTGTGCTCTCTACTGAAACTGAGGCATTGACTATTCAGGGCCTTATCTGGAGGCTCTAGGGAAGAATCTGCTGCCAAGCTTTTAGAAATTACCAGCAGAATTCAGTCTCTTGTGGTTGTAGGACTGTGGTTGATGTTTCCTTGCTTTCTGTCAGCTAGAGACTTTGCTAGGTTCTAGAGGCTGTCCTCCCTAAAAGCCAGCAATGGTGTGTTGAAATCTTCTCATGCTTCAAACCTTTCTGACTTCCTCATTCTGTTAGAAGCACAGATCATAAAGCATCTATTTGTACTATGTGCAGATAAATATTTTGTAAACTTTCCAAAATTATAGCAGAAAATTGGTAACCATAAAATGTTACAGAGCCGATTAAAGAAAAACTAGAATTTCTAGTTTGAAATGAAAATTATTCTGTGAAAAGAGGCTTCAGACCCTGAATATTCTACCGAAAGGAAGCAGATTGACAGAACTATTGAGCTATAAACACATACTACTTTTCAGGTAAGAGAAAGGGAGACTTAAGGGGTAAAATGTGGAGAGCAGAAAACTCTCCAATTTATTGTTTATTTAATTAATTTATTTTTAGAGATGGGGTCTCACTATGTTGTCCATGCTGAAGTAAAGTGGCTAGTCATGGGAGTGATTGTGGTACACTGCAGCCTCAAATTCCCAGGCTCAAACCATCCTCCCGTCTCAGACTCCCAAGAAGCTGGGACTAACAGGCATGTGCCATTACACCCAGCTCAAACTATAGTTTTAAAGGGTTTAAATGGTTGGGTCAGGTCTACTTGGATAATCTCCTTATCTGAAGGTCAAATGCTTTGGGATTTTAATTATACCTGCAAAATCTTTTCATACCAACACTTAAATTTGTGTTTGATTAAATAACCAGAGGATGGAATCCTTGTGAGTCATCTTTATACTTCAGTCTATTCCCTGGTCCCCCAAAAGTCACATACCACCCAAATGCAAAATACACTCACCCTTTCCAAGTCCTTCTGATAGTCACTTATATGTGTCAATGTAACTAAGCTATGGTCCACAGTTATGAAGCAAACACGAATCTAGGTGTTGCTGTTGAACATATTTTGTAGATGATGTGATTAATATCTACAACCAATTGACTTTCTCTAAAAGAGAGCACCCTTAATAATCTTGGTGGGCCTGATTCAATCAGTTTAAAGGTCTTGAGAGCAGAATGAGGAAGAATAAATTCCATCTGTGAATGGCACCATCAGGCTTTCCAGCCTGTCTTTTCTGATCACTTACTCTATGGATTTTGGACTTGCCTAGTTAATCCCCACAATTGTAAATTGCAAGAAATCTGTCTATGCCGAGACCAGCTTGGTCATGGAGACCCAGCAGCGCTAGAGGAATTAAAGACACACACACAGAAATAGAGAGGTGTAGAGTGGGAAATCAGGGGTCTCACAGCCTACAGAGATGAGAGACATGAACAGAGATTTACCCACATATTTATTGACAGCAAGCCAGTGATATGCATTGTTTCTATAGATTATAGATTAACTAAAAGTATTCCTTACAGGAAATAAAGGGATGGGCTGAAGTAAAGGGATGGGTTTGGCTAGTTATCTGCAGCAGGAGCACGTCCTTAAGGCACAGATCGTTCATGCTATTGTTTGTGGTTTAAGAACACCTTTAAGCAGTTTTCTGCCCTGGGTGAGCCAGGGAGTTCCTTGCCCTCATTCCGGTAAACCCACAACCTTCCAGCATGGGCGTCATGGTCATCACAAACATGTCACAGTGCTGCAGAGATTTTGTTTATGGCCAGTTTTGGGGCCAGTTTATGGCCAGATTTTGGGGGCCCTGTTCTCAACATGTCTGTCTATCTATCTATCTATCTATCTATCTAGCTAGCTAGCTATCTATCTAGCTATCTAGCTATCTACCTACCTACTATCAATTACATATATGACATATGTATTACATATATTTACATACACATAATACATATTATTACACACACAGACACACACACACACACACACACACACAATCTCCTACTGGTTTGTTCTGGTGAAATCCTAATTGATAACAGTCCACCAAAGTCTCATCCCATTACAACATCAGCTGAAAGTCCAAAATCTCATCTAAATGTCATTCGTTTAAAAGTCCTACATCTCATCTAAATGAGGTGTTAAAGAGGTTCATCAATCTAATTCATTGTGGGCTATGATGCGGATTCATCTGTAGACCTGAAAAACTAAAGGAAAAGTTATCTGTTATCAATATTTTCCCAATGCAATGGCAAGACAGGCATAGAATAATAATTACAGACATTTCATTCAAAAGGGAGGTATGTGGAAAGTGAAAAGAAGTCACCAGCCCAATGTAGTTCTGAAATCCATTTGTCAACCTCTTTTAGGTCTCTGGGATTAATCCTCTGTGGCTCTCAGCTCTACTCTCCACATTCATGGTTCCACCCTCTGGATTTTCTTTTTTACCCCTTGAGTCTCCCTTTCTCTTACTTGAAAGGTAGTATGTGTTTGTAGCTCAACAGTTTTGTCAATCTGCTTCGATTCAGTAGAATATTCAGGGTCTCTTTTCACATAATAATTTTCATTTCATACTAGAAATTCCAGTTTTTCTTTAATCCGTTCTGTAACATTTTATGGTTACCAATTTTCTGCTTTGGAAAGTTTACAAAATATTTATCTGCACATAGTACAAATAGATGCTTTATGATCTGTGCTGATAATTGCAATATCCAAAGTTGTTATAATTATTGTTGTTACATCTTGTTTATGATGATTCTCTATCATAGGGTGTTGCTTCCATAAGTGCTAGATCATTACAATTGAATAATCATTTTTACTAATAATCTGAGGCCGAGGATGACAGATCTTCTTTCTGAGTGGACTTTAAGTTACTTCGATTGGTATAAACAATCTCGAACTAGCTTAATCAAAGTTCAAGCCTTGAGATTTCATGCAAAACCCCCTTAGGATTGCTTTAACTTGTGGGGGCACTTTTTGGGGTACATTGACATTTTGGTTCTCATATTATTAGTTGGGGAGAGCAAGGTTAAACCTCCCTGAGTTGGACAGGCTTCTTTACATCTCAGTTTTTCGGGTATCATTTCCAAATCGACAGTTTCCCTCAATGCAAAAGCAGGTCAGAATGCTGGGCTTCTCTCTGAATTCTCACCTTCTCTTTGAACATTGGCCAGGTAATTTGTCACTGTCTTGTATGATTTTTGAAGCTTTTAAAAGTATTTTAAATAAAACATTACATACAGAGTTCTTAGTTGTCCTTGGTGAAAGGATTGGCTCAAATTATTCAGCCCACCATTACTTTATGTAGGAAAGTTTCCAAACAAAACATTTATAGTGCCTGTTTCATATATGGACAAATCTTTTGAAGTTCTAGGCTTTTTTTCTGTGGGTCTAGTTCCAAGATTATGAAGGCTTAAGATGGTGTCCCCATTCCTCCATGGGTTTACAATACTTAACCTCCATTATCAACTATGGTTCCAGCCCCCTCTCTTTTCTAAGTCAGCTTTGAGATTTCACTTTCCTTCCGGCACATGGCAATTCTTCCTCTCCATGTTTTTGAGATAAGCTGGGTTTTATTTTTGTTTATTTGTTTACTTATAAATATTGCAGATGCAACATGTAAGCAAGGAGGTTTAGCTATTATTTCTTTTTTGTTTGTTCTATGGCTATATTGGAATAGAAGCTCTCCATATCAACTTACTCTACACAGTGTTGGAGGCACCCCCTGCCCTCCTCACACATATATTCATTAGTATCCAAGCATCTCTTCCTGAACCCAAAGCATACTAAGTGATGCATATATTAATACTTCATAAGCTGTATGTGTGGATATCCTTAACGTTTACCTTTGTCCAATTTACAAATTTCTGTTTCCCCTCACTATATTTAATGTTTAATATTTCCAAACAGGATTAAAAAGAAAACTCAAATAAGTTATCCACTTCTGATAGCAAATTTGACATTATTGCTTTATAATTACAAACATCATCTGTTTACATCATTCTAGTATGGATAGCTCAGTGATGTTGCCAAGATTTAAACTCTATTATTGATTTTTCAGTGGAAGAACTTACATGTTTTCCTACAATAGTCAGATTATCATAGAAGCAGTAAATTTTACTAATGTGTCAAAACTCCATCCACCAGATAATGTCTAGGAAATCACAGCTACCTGCTATGGTTTGAAGGTTTGTGTCCCTCCCAAAAAATCATGTTGAAACCTAAGGCCTAATATGACAGTATAAAGAGGTGGGGCGTTTAGGAGGTGATTAAGTCCTAAGGGTGGAGCCCTCATAATGGGATTACCACCTTTACAAAAGGACTCCAAGGAACTAGCAAGGCCCTTTGCCTTCTGCATTCTGCCAAGTAAGGATGCAGTAACAGAGCACCTCTTGGAAGCAGAGCAGGCTTCACCAGACACTGAATCTGTTGACGCCTTGATCTTGGACTTCTCAGTCTCCAGAGCTGTGAGAAAATAAGGTTCTGTTTTGTACAAATTATCCAGTATCAGGTACTTTGTAATAGCAGCAAGAATGGACTAAAACACCATCCAAAGAATGAGCAGATGAAATCCCACACTTGATGAAAAGACTAGTTCTAGCTTCTAGGGTGAGAAAGACCCAACTGAAGCCTGTCTGGGACCAGTGTTTCAGAGTAGGTAATAACACAATTATCTTTCCGGTTTTCCTTAAAACTAAACGCTCCCCTAACTAACAATCCTGAGATGATTAAAAACCTGAAAGACGGCTGGGTGTGGTGGCTCATGCGTAATCCCAGCAGTTTGGGAGGCCAAGGCAGGTGGATCATGAGGTCAGGAGCTCAAGACCAGCCTGCCCAAGATGGTGAAACCCAGTCTCTACTAAAAATACAAAAAATTAGCTGGGTGTGGTGGTGGGTGCCTGTAATCTCAGCTACTAGGGAGGCTGAGGCAGAGAATTGCTTGAACCTGGGAGGCAGAGGTTTCAGTGAGCCGAGATCACGCCACTGCACTCCAGACTGGGCGACAGAGTGAGACTTTGTCTAAAAATAAATAAATAAATAATAACCTGAAAGACTTAGCTTTGACTAAATCTAAGAAATTCAAAGAATTTCAGAGCCATAAGTTTACTTAAATATTCCAGGTAATGGCACCATGATGCCAGACAGGTAATTTATGGAATAAGTGGTACTACATTCCAACACTAATTTTATAACCATCATGGGGAGCGTCCTGCTATGCAATTCAATTCTGATACTAATCAGAGTTAATGGAGATCCCCACAAATTAAGGGCTCAATCTTACATGACTGTTCCCACTTAAAATACAAGCTACAAGTCTTACATATCCCTAAATCACCCACCCTTCAGCCCGCCATGGCTACAAATTCAGGGTTTTCAGAATCCCTCTTCAGGTTAGATAAATGATAGACTTTGGATACTTGTCCCCACCCCACTCAAATCTCATGTTGAATTGTAATCCCCAGTGTTGGAGGTGGGGCCTGGTGGGAGGTGATTGGCTCATGGGGGTGGATTTCTCATGAATAGTTTAGCACCATCCCCTTAGCCCTGTCCTTATGATAGTGAATGAGTTCTCATGAAATCTGGTCATTTAAAAGTGTGTGGCACCTCCCCTCTGACCTTGCTCCTGCTCTTGCCATATGAGATGGCTACTTCCCTTTTGCCTTCTGCCATAATTGGAATCTTTCTGAGGCCTCCCCAGAAACAGATGCTGCCATGCTTCCTGTAAAGCCTACAGAACTCTGAGCCAATTAAACCTCTCTTCTTTATAAGTTACGCAGTCTCAGGTACTTCTTTATAGCAGTGCAAGAATGGCCTAATACAATAATTCACTGGAATGATTCACAGAACTCACTGAAAGCACTGTACTTAAACTTACAGTTTTGTCTGTAAGTGTAAGGAGACAACTCAGGAATAGCTAAATGGAAAAGGCAGGATGAGACTTGGAGGGTCCCAAGCATAGGAGCTTCTGTGGAATGCACCCCCTTCCCAGTATATCCACATGTTCACCAACCAGGCAGCTCTCCAAGCTTCACTGGAGTTTTTATGTGGGATTCATTACATAGGCATGATCAGTTACATCACTGACCATGTGATGTAAATCTTCATCTCCTCTCTCCGTCAGGGGATGAGGCTGAAAGTTCCAACTCTCTAATGAAGTGTATTGCAAGAAGAGAATAAATGAGCTATGTTGGAAGACTATTGGGAAACTAAGGGCTCACCCCAAGTCACCTCATTAGCATCAACTCACGTATCCTCTGAAGGGGCTTGTGATGGTTGATACCAAGTGTCAACTTGATTGGATTGAAAGATACAAAGTATTGATCCTGGGTGTGTCTTCGAGGGTGTTGCCTAAAGGGATTAACATTTGAGTCAGGGAGCTGGGAAAGGCAGACCCACCCTTAATCTGGGTGGGCACAATCTAATCAGCTGCCAGCGCTGCTAGAATATAAGCCGGCAGAAACATGTGAGAGTAGAGACTGGCGTAGCCTCCCAGCCTACATCTTTCTCCCATGCTGGATGCTTCCTTCCCTTGAACATCGGACTCCAAGTTCTTCAGTTGGAACTTAGACTGGCTCTCCTTGCTCCTCAGCCTGCAGAGGGCCTATTGTGGGACCCTCTGGTCATGTGAGCTAATACTTAATAAACTCCCCTTCATTAGTTCTGTCCCCTTAGAGAACCCTGACTAATACAGGACTCATTATGAATAACAAAAGATACTTCTGTCACTCAGGGAATTCCGAGGGTTTTTGCTGTGTATCAGGAACTGGGGGAAAACATCAGAGATAATTTTTATTATACCAAGGACACTTAATAAAATGCTGTCACAGGCTCTAAGAACAGTCTTTGTTTCAGGGAAGAGCAATTACAATAGCAGAGACAGGAAAGACATAAACATTCAATGTTACTACAGCACGTGAAATGGGTGCACATCAGTGTAGCAAAAGATAGATGAAAGTAGGAAATTATATAAGAGTAATTATCAAAACGGAAAAATCACATTATACATATTTCACATACGGTCTTGCTCATGGGCAAATAAATCTAAGTGATTGTTATCCCAACATATTAACAACAGATCTGGATCGGTAGTAGAAATCTCATTGGAATAATTTATCTCATCAGGAATAGTTAGTTTATACAGCCTCAAAGAAAAAGATTTAATTTTAAGATGGAATGAGTTTAGCTTCTCTGAATTTTTTTCTAGTAAGAACAGCTGTTCATATATATTTGCCTATTCCCCAAATTCCCCTTGCCAGTCCCCCAGAGAAATTGTCTCGGTGAATTCAATAAGAATTATATTATTGAGAAACTCACTGATCCTCATTTTATTATTTGCAAAGTTACAGTTAGGAAATGTCAATATTTTACTATCAGGAACCACATGATCCTACCCTGGGTAGAAAGAATGACATGGAATGGTGGGAAAACGATCATGTGTAGGGCCACACGGCCAGAGCCATGTTCCTGGACCTGATATTAATGTAATGTGTGATTTTTTTTGGCAAACACTTAACCTGCATGAGCTCATTTGCCAAATAAACACATTAGACTTAGACTTGCTTGGTTAAAGATTGAATAATTCAGGATTCTATTCCTATTGACTTCAGACTACAGGATAATAATCTGAACTATAATGCACTTACACATACACCAGTCACCCAAACTTTCTTTACACAAATAGGCAGTACTTCAGACCCTAAGAGGGATTGAAAATATAGATCCTGAAAGAACCTCAAAGGACAGTATCCTAATTTGTATTGATTAGTATAAAACCACTTTAATAAATAATAATATAAAACATAACTTTGCTAATGAATCAGATTTCAACCCTCATTGGCTTACTTTTTACTCAGGCCATGACTATGACAATCAGCTTTTTGGCACCCTACTGCAGCTCTACATAGTTTTCTACACCAAGGCCCCCCTGATGCTGTAGCAGGGGAACCATGCAGAAGTTCACTAAACTCACGCATGCACAAGGGAAGTGATGGAGAGTTAATGGCCCATGGAGCAATCCTGAGCAATGGGAAAGGAATCAGATGGAAAACTGCCCCTCTCTTCTCTCCTTTAGAAGCACAAGTTTGAGGCTCATTCTGTACAGCTTTTCAGGCAGTCTTGGTAGGTTTGAGTCTTAGCTGCCCTCAACAATGATCAGATGAATGATGCATACTGTTGGCTTTTCCTTACTCCTCATTTCAACCTCCTATTTCCCTCTAATCACTTCCCAAACAAACCATCTGCACACAAGCTAATGGCTCAGGCTCTGTTTTTGGCAAGGAGCATACCAAGGCTAGGACAACCAGTAGTAGAAATATCCTAGAAAGCAGACTTTTAAGAGGAGATTCTGGAACTGGATTACTCGCTGACTGTATGGCAATGAGGATGCCATTTCTGGCTGTAAGCCAGGTGGTAACATTAATCTTGACATTCAATAGCATTGCAATACTAGGACTCTCACCAGTGGCAGATTAGGATAAGTTGTAGGTGGAACGTAACCATGACTGGTCTTGAACAATGTAGAATCTATGGCATCTATCGATTGGTTGTATTTTGTTCACTGCTTTAGAAATCTTGTAGAAATAAAATAACAGTTCCTCATTCAATCATCATCAACTTCAGACATGCTGTGAAAGCCAGAACCCTCCACATTTCAAAAGGGCTTTATCTCCTGCAGCTGCAGGGCAGGTTGTGCTATAAAGCAGATATTAAATTTAATTATGGGGGTAGCAAAGCTAATAAGGAGACTAAATACCTCTATGGGGTTTCTATATAAACATGCCAGGAGAAGAAAGAACACCTGGCACCTGGATGGAAACATTTGGGATGGTGAGCCTGAGAATCTTGGATTCTTAGATTCCACCGAAACCTCCTTGCTAGAAGAGAGCTGCATATCCATGCCTGGAATCCCTATAAAGCCACCCCCTGAGGTAGGTGCTTCTCAAGATGAAGGTACTCATCTTCCTCAAGTCCAGTTTCGGCTCTAATCATGACTTCTAGCTTAATTCATACAGTCAAGTTGCAACATAGGCCAAATGGAAAGATACCATCCCTGTTCTGCAAGGAAATATCAAAACCCTAAAATAATTGCAAAATATGGCTATTATGTTTCACTAAGTAATAGGGAGTGGATCTTGAACAGAGAATTGTGAAATATAAGGATGAATAGATAAAAATGTCTTCACAGGGAAACCTGCTCACGTGACTCTGAGTTTAAATTCCCTGAAAGCACACTGGGAGCTGAGTATGCTGCAGTGATGGGAAGTCTCCTTGAAACCTGAACACACCAGCAGTGGGCAGTAAATTAGGCGGGGATGCTGGAATCATTTTTTCTTAGTATGTAGTTCAAGGAGCTCAGGAAGTAGGCATGTTTAAATTGAGTTTTTATGTAAGACAAGGGAACCCACCATCTGACTAGGTTCCCTGGAAGGACCTAATGTACATGTCACTAAGAAAATAAGGAACATAGTGAAAGTATATGTGCAAGTTGCTGATAGGTGTTCTTTGTAGGTTGAAGTTGACAATAGGAGATCCTATCATATAACTGGGCTCCCTAATATTGTGAATGCTTCTGAAATGGTGAAGACCAGGTGGCACTAAACTCACAGCATTAAAATCCATACAATAAATAAGATGGACAGAGCAGCCTAAGTAGCAACCAGGTTGCCTTGATCCTCAAGTATCTGTGGCGATGGCTGATAGTTCATGGTATTCCCAGGTGCAAAATAGATGAACAGCCAGTATTTTAGACTGACTTAATTTAAAAATTCCACATGATGGCAAGCAAAAGACTGAAATCAGCTGCTGTAACGGAAAATGGCAAACCTTTACCCAAATTTCAGATCTAAACCAATTCATGATAACAAATGTTTACCATGTGTGGCAGCATGGCTTTCAATGCACTTAAACTATGACCCCCACCTGGTCACCACCACTTGTACTGGTGAAGAAAGAAACGGCAAGTACTTTGAATGCCATGGTGAAAGTCGTATGTTCCACAGGACGACAAGAAAAGCACATGAAATTTCAGAGTCTGCAATACCAGTGGGTTTTAGGGATTAAATTGTCTGGAAGACATTCTGAGAAATCTCTTCTAAAGTAAAGAACCACTGTTTTTCCTTGTTATCTTATAACCGTGAAGAAAGAGGCTCAACACCTTCTGGAGATCTTCGGATCCTTTTATGCATTTTATGCACGTACACTATAAAGAAAAGCCACACGTCATTAGTGAAAAATGGTTCCTGGTATACTGCTAGGTTCAATGAAGCACTTAATATTTCATCATGGGGCATCAATGAAGTATGTGAGGACTCTTCATTATGAATTGGGTATTTTCCCATACACTGAGTCAGGAACTGTAGGAACCTACTACACAGGGGAAATAGCACATTCAGAATCAGGCCAGAGCAGACCCAGAAAATAAACAAACAAACAATAAAACACAGGAACTGATGGTTTAGATTCCCATGGCACCTGCCTTTTAAAAAATGATGCTTCTTGCTTAATCCATATATTTTTTTTTTTTTTGACAGAGTCTTGCCCTGTCATCCAGGCTGGAGTGCAGTGGCGTAGTCTTGGCTCACTGCAACCTCTGTCTCCCAGGTTCAAATGATTCTTGTGCCTCAGCCTCCTGCGTAGCTGGGATTACAGGCACCCACCACCATGTCCAGCTCATTTTTGTATTTTTAGTAGAGACAGCGTTTCATCATGTAGGCCAGGCTGGTCTTGATCTCCTGGCCTCAAGTGATCCAACTGCCTCGGCCTCCCAAAGTGCTGGGATTACAGGCCTGAGCCACGCCCCCTCCCGGCCAATTAATTTACGTTTAGTCCCTCACCTGAAAATTTTGACTAAAAAGGAAAACTCCAAGGCTTATTTTGAAGAAAAAGCCAGCTAGTTATATGCATTCTTGCCCAAAAAGGATTGCTGCTACATGCTGTCTCACTTGGGGTAGACTTAAAGGATGATGACAAAAGGAAATTCTCCCAGAGAACAAAGCTGCAAGAAATGTACATGGTCTTTCAATTTGAATGGAGAGAGAAATAACTAAGGTACAGATATATATAAACTCTGGGCAGCATAAGTGTCTTGATTGATTGATCATAAGATTAGAAGGAACAAAATTGAAAAGCAGAAACAAAAACTTAGGGCAGTCATGTGGATGGACCTATGGGAGTGGATCTTAAGCCCACTCTCTTATCACATCCTCCAGAAAAAGTTTTTAAAGAGCAAGCATTCAACACCCACATATGACTTTCCAGCTACTACAGTGCTAGAACAGTGAGCCAAAGAACTGAGGAACCAGGAAGCCATGCGTGTGTCCAATAGCCTGGGCACCCTCTGGCCAATCATGATTTTGCTAGAGCCACAGCTGAATGACAAACATGCGAACAGAGAATGAGGCTAAGTCCTCTAAATGACAGCATCCCTTAGAGAGAAAATGCAATCTCTTGATGGTGAGTTGATCATCATGGAACCCCACTACCCTGCAGAGTATCATTATCAGACTCATAGCGGCTCCAGTTTGCCTTACCATCCACAGAATTACAAAATTCCTGATTACCAGCATGCTGCCTTCACAACAATGTCTTACACAAGAGGATCCATTATCAAAAGAGTGTCTTATTAGCCTTGACACAGTATTCATTGGCCCTGCCATGTAAGACATCACTTATAAGCAGCCACCTAAGAATAGTGAAATTGCCAGTGAAAGCCTTAATTAAGGGGTCTTCTTGGGAACTCAACTTGGGTTTGGGTGCCGTGCTCCAGGATGGGATATCCATGTTGAGCCCACAGCTGACACGTGATGCTGATTGCTAGATGATGTCCATGTCTACAGTATATGAGTCCTGAGATCAAGTGATGCTGCCCATGAGACTTTCTTGCCATTATTTTAAATAAATCCAGTTGCAGAACCTGTATTTCTCATCTCTGAACATGTAGGTTCTGCCAAGCTAGATATTCTGGTCTCTAGGGGAATCACTTCCACTAGGGCATGCAGCATGGCTTTCAATGCACTTAAAGCTGTGACTACCACCCGGTCACCATCACTTACACTGGTGTGTCAACAGGCAAAGAACAGTTACTAAACCGCCAAGGGTAATTGCTGCATAATGGAGACAGGAAAGAGCACATCTGGAACCCAAGAGATCCACCGAGGCAGCATTGGGCACTCTGTGTCCAGTGATAACTGTATATAGGCAATAATAGCAATTCCAACAACAAAAAATGGTGCAGCAAATCATGGCTGAGTCCCTCAGGAATTAAGGTGTGGGTCGTTCTACTAGGTAAGCAACCTAAACCATGTGAAACTGAGTGAGGTGGGGGATGTCAGGTGGTAGAGAAGAGACATGATTCATGTAAATTACTATCTCAGGACCCGTTTCAGCTTAAGTGACTGCAGCTTGTTCCATACTCTAAGCCTTTTGTAGAGACTGTAGCTGGCTAGCATTTGAAAAATTACTGGGAGGTTTGACTTAGTAAAGACACAAGAATATCTAAGCTATGTAAGTGTCACACCAAGCGTCAGGTTCTAGCCCACGCTGAGGTCTGAGGGGAGTGGGTAGATGGCTGGCAGATAACTGAAAGAACACTTGGGGGCTGTAGGCAGGTGAAATATGGTTTTATTCAGCAGCTCTCTCACACTGTCTACCTTTGTCTTGGCTGCCCACTCCTGCTCCGCAGCTCCTGCCACTCCCACACTTATAGCCACACTCCCTGGTATGCTTGCTGGTTTCTGGCTCCCTCCTGTCTGCAACTGCAAGAGGGCCAGCTCTCCCTTACAGGGGCAGCAGTTTCACTCTCTCTCTGGGCATGAGCCACACATGCAGTGTCAGCAGGGCCGTTATATCTTTTACAGACAATGGTGGCTCAGAGCCAAGTGTGAACTTACACAAACAGGTTACATAACAAGCAGAGTTATGCACCTGTGCTCCAAACTCGCTGAGTCACGCTGGCCCAGATGTCTGCCTTGGCCTATTCTTGACCAAAGCAGAGCCATCTTCCTTACTGTAAGTTATGGAGCCCATCTTTTACTCAAGTCCCTGTTGTAGAAACCGATTTAATGAAGGTGTAACCTGGCCTTAGCTGCACTGTCTTCCTGTGCTGAAGCCAGGGTGGGAAATGTCCATGGAAACCTACTAATCACTCACACAGGAAATTTTGGAGTCCTGTGGATGTTAGTGCCTCATGGGGACTCAACAGTACAGGACAGGAGGCAGTAAATGGATGCTCCCCACTCAGTTCTGTTGTGCCGGACCCCATATTGAGTCCAATAGGAAGGAACTGTGTTGGAGAGGGTGAAGAAGAGACCCAGAGCCAGTGAACAAGACACAGGATTTATCAAGGATTTACATATGGGGTAGGTCCTGGAGCAGCCAGCTAGACTGTACAATGGCTACTGTTTGTAAAAATCAGAGTTTATATACCATCTTCATTCAGCACCCTCCACCTGGCAACTTCCATTTAACCCCAAAGGTCCTTGGTTCCTTGCACATCCTGTGAATGGGCCAGGGATTCAGATGTGCTTCATAGATAAGGAGAAAATCTCCGGGCTGGCCACTCCCAGAGTCCTTAGCCTGACACTGAAAATATACATTCTTCGTAGACTGTACGGTCATTCTCCGTGTATGCTTAAGTTACTGCTTAATTTGACACCTAGTTGTCCATATAGCATAACTATTTAGGTAACATATGTTTTGTTTTAAAATGTGGGCTTTATTATTTTTCTAGTATGATGAGGCCAACAGATTAAGAAGGACTTTCATTGCAAAGATAGTGCCTTACTCCACAGTTCCCGTACCATGCAGGGCCACATGGGAAAGTACCAGGGTACCAGGTATCAGGAAGTGGGGGTGGGCCATGGGAAAGGGCTTTTATTGTGTTTTTTGCAGGAAAGAATGGACCAGGTAGGATAAGCAGGGCGGAAAGGGTTAGGGTTGGCTGGTTGGAATGACTTCAGCAGGCTCCTCTGTGTGGGGGTTGACTCTAACAGTGTAGTACCTGGCCCTAGGGGTATTAGAGCAGGGGAATAATTGCATGGAGTGTAAGAGCCATTACATGAGGCAGTCATCAGGCGTGGGTGCTGGATTGGTTAGTTGGCATATAAAAAGCACGCTTCCAGGAGACCTCCTACCAGCTATCTCTGGTAATGGGCTAACCTTGGGAGGGGTAGTCCCTCTAGGGTCAGCAAAGACCCAGATATCAATGCATCAAAAATACAAAAATAAAAAGGCGTGGTTAATACACCCTTGTATTTGCTTTTCTTCCTTTTTTGCTTTACTTTTTTCAGGTTTCACTCCTTTTCCCTGAAATTGCTTTATGAATAAATTACCTTTACACTGACTCTAGTCTCATGCCTTGCTTTCACGGGCTTTCATAGGGGATATTCTCTATTTCATAGAGAAAGTGGTGGGTGGTGGGAGAATGCCAGCTAAGAAAAAATTCTTTCTAAGTCACTCATTCACCTTTAGATTTCATTTCAACAGCACAGATTTTGACTCTGTGCATATTCAACAGATTCAGTGACCATGACTTTATAGTGTGAATGCTGCATTTCTAAACGGAAGTGATTTGTGAAGGTAAAAATGTTGTATTAATGGAAAAGCAGGTTTGGCTGAGAAGACGGTTCTAAAGAACAAGAGTTGTGTTTTTTGTTTGTTTTTATGGATGTGAGCCACAGGAGAAACCTCTCCTTGATTACTAGTAAAGTTAAATGTAAAAGCATGTATTTTGCTTCACATGGAAAATGGGATCTAAATCGTGTATAGGGTATTATTAAAGATAAGAAGAGACATATAAAGTAAAAATCAAGAATAATGTAATCAAATACATCACATATTCTCTTGGACATTTTCCCAAACTGCCGTGGCTTTTTTTTTTTTTTTCATTTTTTGCATTAAGAACCAAAGGAATTGCTTGAGTAGGTGAGCACTAGGGACCTCTTTGAGCAAATATGAATGTTACCCGACTCTTGATTCTTCTTTGTCAAGACCCCAGGATGGCAATCCCACCATGACAGGAGGAAAAGCAATTCCCATTTTATGTTACCTAACATCAGGGATTGTGAATAACAGGGCCCCCTGCTCTCCCAGGAGCACATTTAGTTATTCCATCTTCTTGGTGTACATCCTTCCAGGCAGACACCTCCCACAGCATTCTGATAGACTGACTTGGAAAGTGAAAAGCCATCCAAGATTGCATTTAAAAAGCCCATCACACGGCATTTATTTTTTTTAAATTAGTAAAAGAGTTTAAGAGTTCAATAGAAAAAAAAAGAGTTAAATTATTTTGCTGCATTAAACAGAAAAAAAAGATCTATACTAGATTAACTACCTTGTATTTCAGAATGGGAAATTCTTTGGCACGAGTCATCAATTTTGCTCTATCTGAGATTTCCCTGTGTACTTTCTTAAGGGTCTGAATTTGGAAATCCAAATACATCGGGGACTAAATTATTTAGAAATTACCCTGAATACCAGATTAGTGAGATTATCTAAAAATAACTGAGGTAATGTAATGCAGAAGGTAACTAATGACCTGTAAATGCAGGTTCCTCTACAACTCTCCCTTTAGGGAGTAGTTAATGTTGCTCAAATGGCTTCCATGGGAACTGGATGGTTCAGAGGAATTGGTAATAGGAGATGATACAGTGATTTTGCCATTATGTCCTTCCTTGAACAACACATAAACAATCTTTCTGAACAAATCTATTCATAAATGCTTAAGAAATGCATCAAATGCTGATAACAACCTGAAAACCTGCACTGCTAATCAGACTTCTCGAGCTTACTTGTCAGAATCCATCTTGCAGAGCACACACAACATTATTTTTTCCCTTTGTCTTTTCTGCAGCAATAGGCTAGGCTATCACTCCAGTGTAAAACTTCCGTTGCAAGCAAAAGTTAATCACAAGTTCTTTCTTCATTTGTACCTATTTCAATTGGTCCTTATATAGATAATCAAGTAATTTAGGGACTAACAGAGAATGGAGGACAGGAGGATAAAGAAGCATTTACTACAAGGTACAATGAGGTAAGAGAACCACAAGAGGAAAAAAATAGAGCTGAAAGGGAATCTGTAGTTACAACCAAGCTCTTTATTTCATAGCTGTGCAAAATGAAACAGAGATGCATTAAATTGTCTTGCCCCAGGTAAAGTACTTAAGAAACAGTAGAGGGTCAGGTCTTGCCCCCTCCCTATTGAGTGTTCTTTCCTCTGCAGCACACTGCGTCCCCTTGAAAGGCATTAGGAAACAAGCCATAGGATTTTGCTGCAAATTGCTGAGACATAAGGTGCAATAACAGTGGACAGACTAATCAGCACAAAGCAGGTAGTAGCTAAAGTTTTTAAAGCAGGTAGTAGCTAAACTTTCAAAGTTGGCCAAGCGACCCTATATTTGTAGCCATAACTGCATGGCACTAATTAAGAAGTGAAAAATGGCACGCAAGCAACACTGCTCTCTCAATACCTTTTATTTTATCCAACCTATGCAGAACAGAAGGTTAGGAGAAAAGGAAAATCTCAATTCTAGTTAGCAATTTGATCATACTTGCTAATCAAACTACCTATTCTAACATTTTATAATTGCAGAAGTTTTAAGATACAGATCTGAAAATCACATCAGGCAGGTAAAAAGTGTCTGAATGCAAGTCAAAGGGCAATGTCAATGTGTGTGAATAGAAGAAAAGGGTCCTCTTTTTCTAAGGAAAGTGTTCAGAGTTTTTCATGGTCTGGTATACCAGAAAGAATACAGCCTTTGGAATCAGATGGGCCTTGAGCTACTACCCTTTACCAGCTATGTGCTTCAAGTCTTTTGACTCTTGCCCTCTTGACTTAAGCAATTTCAGCTATCACTTGGGATTAATAATAAATACCAGTCTACTTGTTGTCCGGATTAAATGGGATAATACATTTAAAGCTATTACCATAAAATACATGCTCAATAAGTGGCAATTCTGATCAGTTTTATTTTTATTATGAAGCAATTCAAATCCATATAAAGAATAGTATAATGTATCACTATGATCCTATCACCCAGCTCCAATAATTAAATGCTTATGGCCAATCTTGTTTCATCCATATTTGCATCCATGCCCTGTATTATTTGGAAGCAAATTCTAGACATTATTTTTCATCTTTAAATAGTTCAATATGTATCTCTGAAAGATAAAGATCTTTTATAACATAATCCCAAATTACAAACCACCCATAAAACAATAATAATTCTTAATATTATCAAATATCAACTCACTGCTCAAATTTTCAAATTGTCTATGGGTATTGTAAATGGTTTTGTTTTCCAGCTTATTTGAATCAGGATCCAAATAGGATTGGTTGATATGTCGTCACTGTGACGATGATAAAAAAGATTGCTGGCATTGAGTGGTATAATTTTGGAATGGAAATAACATCTATAAGTAATATGACATTGCTACAGGATTTTAAAGAAGGTATGATTAATGTATGACTAATAAATCAGGTCAAATCTTTTCTCTTTCTTACACTCACCTCAAAGGAATGATGAACTTAATTATCATGGCAAATGCCCCCCATCACAATACATCTGCCAGATTCATCCTGCTCTTTCCCTCAGTTCATTTTATGGACAGAAAGACATAGGAGATCTGTGTGAGTGCAGAATGAGTATAGGAGAGGTGTGAATTGGGGGTTTGGTGGTGCTGACCTTCTGAGGAAGTAAGTTTTTTTTGGGTGGATACCTCTGTTTTTGGTGTCTGTATGTGGTAGCAACACATATTCTCTTCCTATCATTGTACTCAGCACCAATTGAGTTCTTACCAACAGAGTTTTACAAAGTCTGTTTTTCTCTACAGATGTAATTATTTGTAAAAAGCAGCCAAACAAGGAAATGGCCCATATCCTTGTCTTGCGTTTGGGGAGTGGACTACTACAGCAGACTTACAACTGAAAAGTCAGTCAGGATGAGAGAGAATTGGGGAGATAGTATGCAAACTCAGAAGCATGCAAACAATAAAGCTGGTGGAAGATGTTTCTTTTTTCTATTCCCCACTGCCTTCCAAAAAAGATTACCTCTTTACAAATAATAATGCAATTTTTGCAATTAACTTTAGTGTCGCTGTATACAGATATAATACATATATAAATATAAGCATATATGTACACACACATATACATATACATACACACACATACCTATATATACACACATACATACATACACACACACACACACACACATATGCTTGTTTTGAATTGAGGATGAATGAGATTATATGCAAGGAGATTAGAGAGACCATACCTCCAGCTGTTGACTGTATCTAAGGTTGTGCTTGAAAGTAATAAGAAGAAAGGTGTCTATGACAGAACTGAAGAAGCGGGTGGATGGATGAAACAAAATACCAGATGTTACCTCGATGTTATTCTATAAGTCGTTAATGTGCATTGTCTACAAATAAAATTCTTAAAAATTCGTAACATATCATGGATTAAAATGTCAGTTCCTGTTGAATAATAACTAGAATCATACATGCTTAAATGAGTTAAACCACCACCATTATATTCCAGTTTCACTGAACTTGGTCCAGACCCTTTTGAATTATGCCATATGTAAGACATTGTTTAGTTCACACAATTGTTTAAACAAAGCCTGAAAAGGGAGGTTGTCCTCTAGAAATAAATCATACATTTTTAAAAGGGATTTGAATCTACTTTGGATACAAATGTATTACTACACAATAATTTAATCATGGGTTTAAGTAGCATTTTGGGAAACATAAAAGGGGAGGTAATCAAATCAGATATGAAGAAAGCCCTATTAGAATACACTCTTTGAATTTCAAAAAATCATATACAGCAGTTTCTGGTTTATATGGTGTTTAGCATGAATGAATAAATTAATGACAACATGATCTTGCCGGACAAACATGAACTTCCACCAAGAGACCAGTGTCCTAGTGAATGATATGCATCTGATTTGACAAAATGGACTCTGATAAACCATTCATAATGACTTTCTTTCCCAAATCCCTATCTATTTCATCATTAGATTCTATGGAGATTATTTCCTATGTATCAGTGATGCTTTTCTCATCACTTTCACTGCTTGTCTGATTTGTTTTTTCTCACTTTATCTAAAAGGTTATATAAAACATACAGTCTTCAGCCTTTTCAATCTGGCTTATTTTACTTAAAATGATGCATTTTAGGTCCATCCATTTTCTTGTATCTAACAATAGTTTATTCCCTTTTTATTTATAGCTCAGTATCATTCAATTGTATGGATCTACCACTGTTTGTTTATCCATTTCTAAGTTGAATGATATATTGACGATTTCCACTTTGTGGCAATCATGGACAATACTCATCTAACCATTCATATACCAGTTTTTGTGTGAACATTGGTTTTCACTGCATTTGGATAAATACCTAGAAATGTGTGCAATTGCAGCATCATATATTAAGAGTGCATTAACTTTAGAAAAAAATGACAGAACAGTTTCCAAAGTGGCTGCAGTAAGTTTTATTCTCACCACAACTATGTAAGAGTTTTAGTTGCTCCACATCCTTGGCAAAGCTTTTTATTATCAATTTTTTTATTCTAGCATTCTAGTAGATGCATAGCAGTATCCCATTTTGTCCTTAGTTTGCATTTCTACAATTAAAAAAATGTTGAACACCTATTACATGCTTGTTTACCATCCCTATATCTCTGATGAAGTGTCTCTTCAAGTATTTTTTCCATTTATTATTGTTTGTTTTCTTATTACTGAGTTGTGAGAGTTCTTTATATATTATGAATACAAGTTATTGATCAGATATGTGACTTGTAAATGTTTTTGCTCAGCATGTGCTTGTCTTCTCATTCTCTTTACAGTGTTTCTGATGAACATAAATTTGTAATGTTGATGAAAATCAACTTATCAAAATTTTAACAGATCATGTTTTTAGTGTCATATTTAAGAGATTTTTGTACAATGCGAGATCACAGAGGTATTCTCTAATATTTCCTTCTAGACATTTTATAGTTTTACATTTTACAATTAGGTCTGTGGTCCAATCTTGAGTTAATCTTTATATAGGTTGTGAAGTTTGTGCTACATTTCTTTTTTTCTCTGCATATGTGTATCAAAATTTTCAGCACCATCTGTTGCAAAACATATTGTTTGTACATTATGTTGTCATTGCAACATTGTTAAGAATCAATTGACCATGTATGGTTGGATCTATTTCCTGCTTTATTGCTATCTGACATTTTTGGTTCTATTGTAAATGGTTTTCAATTTCTTCTGTATTTCAATTTCTGGTTTTCAATTTCTTCTGTATTTCAATTTGTCATTGCTCACATTTAGAAAACTAATTGATTTTTGTAGATCAGCCTTGTATGTTGTGATCTTGTTAAATTCTTTTGTTAGAATAGGTTTTAAAGTATTCTTTGAAATTACCTACACAGAAAATTATGTTTTCTACAATTACAGTTTTATTTCTTCATTTCCAATCTGTGTAATTTTTATGCCTTTTTTTTTCATAACATTAACTAAGAACATCAGTATAATAGTAAATTGTCATGGGGTGAGTGAACATGTATGCTTTGTTTTCATTCTTAGGTAAAATACTCAATCTTTTGCCATAAAGAATGACATTAATTGTAGGCTTTTCACAGATTGCTTCTATCAGGTAAGGTCACTTCTCTTCCTACTTTGCTGAGGCTTTTTATTATGAATGGGTGTTAAATATTGTCCATGGAATCTCAATTGTTAAATGTATGAACATCATGTTTTCATATAATTTCCTTATTAGTATTTCAATTACTGTATGATCCGTACTGATGTCTTTATTTTTTGCTTCAGATGTTTGGAATTTTTGTCTTATCTTGGATTTTCTTGATACGAAGAAATATCAAAACTTGAAACCAAGTTTTAACTATAGGCTTATCCTTTTGTCTTTTCAAAGAACAAACTTTCAATTTTATTTTTTATTTTTCTGTTGTCAGTCTTACTGGTTTCTGCTCTAGTCTTCATTAATTTTTCCCTTCTACTTTCATTGGGTTAAATTTACTATCAATTTTTAATTTTGTTAAGGTAATGTTTATATATGTGACTTGAATCTTTTCTTCTCTAATATAAGTATTTATTGCTATAAATTTCCTTGTAAACACTGCATTAACTGCATCCCAGATATGCTGTGTTTTCATTCCATTCACTTTTTTTTTTCTTAATTTCCATTATGATTCTCTTTTTGATCTATGGGCTTAAAAAAAAGTTTTGTTTAATTTCCAAATATTTGAGAATGTTTCCAAATATCTTTCTGCTGTTTGTTTCTATTTCAATTATGTTCTAGTAAGAAAATACACTTAGCATGAGTTGAATTATTTTGACAAAGTCTTATGGACCAGAATATAGTATGTTTTACTCAATAGTCCATATGCACTTGAAAAGAATAAGTATTCTGCTACTGTTAGGTGGAGTGTCCTATAAAGGTCAAACTGGTTGTTATTGTTTGAGTCTTGTACATCTTTACTAATTGCCTGTTTTCTTCTTTTATTGAATACTTAAGGAGGATTGTTGACAGCTGCAAATATTGTGGATTTTCCTATTCATTTAATTCTAAAATTTTTTAAATTCTTTCGAAGCTCTGTTGTTAGATGCATACACATTAATGAGCTTTCCTATTTTCTGGCTATTTGAAATTTTATTATTATGCAATGTTTCTATTTATCCTTGATAATATTTCTTGTTCTGAGGTCTAATTTATCTGATATTAATATACTCAACATTTCAACACTCTTTTGATTCATGTTTGCATGGTTTTACCTTTCCTGTTCTTTTACATTTTTTACATTTCTATACCTATATTTCACATGTGCATGTATACATATATACATATATGTTTTCTTTTAGACAGTATATAGTTGTTTTTTCATGCAACATGATAATCTAGGCCATTTAAATAAGGTATTTATTGATATCATTGAAATAAAATATAATATCTTGTTAGACATTTTCTATTGGTTTCATCACATCCTTAGTTCTTTTCTTTTTTTTTTTTTGCTTTTTTATTATTTTTTTTGGAGATTCTGGTTTATCTCCAGTGCTGGCTTATTTCATTTAAATATCACAAACAATTTCTAGTGGCTTAGCCTGAGTCTACATATGCATTTTTAATTAATCACAGTCTATCTCATAATAATATTACATTATTTTATGTATAGTGTATAGATCTTACAATGAAGGACTCCCTTCTATCTTTAGTGCTATTTTTGTCACTCATTTTATTTCTACATATGCCAAATGGCATTGATACTACTTTTGCTATAGAAGTCAGTTAGATTCACATCATCTAAAAGTAAGAAAAAAATGAACCTTATATATATTCTTTCCTTGTCTCTTTATCACTTTGTGTAGATCCGAAATTTTGACTGCTGTCCTATCTTCTGCCTGAAGAACTTCCATTAATATTTTCCTTAAATCAGGTACATTGGTAATAAGTTTCAATTATTTTTTTCTGAAAAGATCTTTATATCTTTATTTTGAAAATAATTTTACTGGATATAGAATTCCAGGTTGACAGTCATTTTCTTTCTACAAAGATATCACTCCATCGTATTCTCTGCCTAGTTTTTCAAAAAAAATTGCTTGAATTCTTATCTTTATTACTTTTATGTAATGTGAGTTTTTTCCTTTATTAATCTTCTATTTCCAACAATTTGAAACTCTCGCCCTTTCTTTTCCTCCCCTTCCCTTTTTCTCCCTCCCTTCTTTCTTCCATGTTTTGTTATCTGATTCATGTTGCTTATCATTCTCTGAGCTTTATGGATATGGAATTTTGTATTTTAATTTAATTTTTGAGAATACTCACCATTATCTCTTCAAAACCTATTCTGTGACATACTTTCTCTTTCCTCCTTCAGCGATTCTTTATACACACACATTGGATCGTTTGATATTGTCTGACATCTCTTGAAATCTGTTTGGTTCTTGCATTTTTTACTGTTTTTCTTTGTGTTTCAATGTGTGTAATTTTTATTGATCTATCTTGAAGTTTATTAATCATTTTCTCAGTTGTGTTGAATCTACTGTTTAGCCCACTGAAAACATTATTGTTATTTCTTTACTGAATTTTCATTATTTTCTTGCTCTTAGGTTTCATCAATCTGCTGAATTCTCTATCTGAACAGGCATGCTTTCTACATTTTTGCTAGAGACTTTAGCATATTCAATTTCTTCTCTGGCATTTCCAACAACTGTGTTATATCTGAATTTGATTCTTTTGATTGCTTTGTCTCTTGACAGTACTTTTTTTCTTGCTTCTTTGGCCATCTTATAATATTTCATTGAAAGCTGGCATATTATGTAAGACAATGAGATTGATGTAATTAGCATTTATTCCCTGAAATGAATAAGGAACATATATCTTTTTTCTTTTTCTCTTTTTCTTTCTTTCTCTTTCTTTTTCTCTCTTTCTTTCTCTCCCCGTCCCTCCCTCCCTCTCTTTCTCCTTTCCTTCCTTTTTCTTTCTTTTTCATTCTTTTTCCTCTTTCTTTTTCTTTTCTCTCCCTCCCTCCCTCTTTCTTCTCTCTCTTTCTTACCTTCCCCTTCCTCCCTCTCTTTCGTTCTTCCTTCCTTCATTTCTTTCTCTTTCTTTCTCTTTCCTTCCTGCCTTCCTTCCTTTTTCTTTCTTCTCTCTTTCTTTTTCATTCTTTTTCTTTCTTTTTTTCCTTCTTTCTCTCTCTTTCCTTCACTCTCTCTTTCTCTTTCTTCCTTCTTTCTTTGTTTGTTTCTTTTTTGTCTCTTGTTCATTCTCACTCTCTCTTTCTTTCTTTGCTATGCTTTTAGTACAGGAGGGTGAATGTATCAGGAATTGAACTAAATTTAGTTTTCTTGTTACTGTTGTAAGGCTCAGTGAACCTCAGTCTTTGATTCTTCTAGTATTAAATTCTATGCCAGGTAGGGCTGGTATGCTGAAATGTTTTTCTCACTGTTCTATCTCTGCCTTGTATCTGTGTGTCAGATAAGGTCTCTTTTTACATTTTTGAGTCTCTTCGAGCAGTATTTGTTATCCATGTTGCTAGTCTGGGAAAAGGAGAGAAGGAACATTCTCTCCTTTGCTTTTAACCACCAGTCTTGTCCAGGGCCTTCTCAGTGATTTTGCATTGTCTCCAGAAGTAAGGGATCTCTGTCTAGGCCCAGGATATATTCCTGCCCCTTTCCTAGGGAAAGGGACCTCTTTTCCTACAGGTAAAGGGTTTTTGTCTCTCTTTCTTGCCTTTCTTTTTCTGTGTCCCTACCTGCACACATATGCTTCCACATGCTTTACAAGTGGTCTCAAGGAGACAAGATTTTTGCCCTTTCTCATGCAGTTTAAGTCTGTTGTTCCATATGGGTGATGAAGTAGAAAATCTGGGTGAGACTTGATGCCTTTCCTACAGTGAGTAATGTTCCCTTCCTTCCAACAAAGGAGGCTTTGTTGAGACTTTCACCTGCTGCTAATGTTGCTCATGAGCACAGTGAGATCTGTGGAGAACTTGCTAGGGGCTGTGAATTCCTTTGGAGCAGCAGCCCTAGAGATTTTATTTGCTCACATTATCCCACACATAGTCTTTAGTAATTTATTAGAAAGATTAGCTGAGTTTTTCTGCTGACTTACCTGTTGCATAGCATCATCCTCAGGTAAGCAAAGATTTAACCCTCTCTCTCCTTAGGGATGCCTATCTATCATTAGATATTTTAAGTTAGTTTTTGCCCAGTGATCTCAGCTCTCAGACGAATTCAATAAAAGTTGTGATTTTTCAAATTATCAGCTTTTTTTTTTTTTGGAGGGGTTCTTGCTCTGTTGCCCTGGCTGGAGTACATGGCGTGATCATAGTTTACTGCAGCCTTGAACTCCTGGGTTCAAGTGATCCTCCCATCTCAGCCTCCAGAGTAGCTGGTACTACAAGTGTGCAGCACCATGCCTGGCTAATTTATTTATTTATTTATTTATTTTGGAGATGGGTTCTTGCCATGTTGAACTCCTGGGCTCAAGCAATACTCCTGCCTCAGCCTCCCAAGTAGCTGGGATTGCAGGCATGAGCCACCATACTCTGCTGATTCTTTTTGTTATAATTCTGGGAGCAAAGCTTTCTAGCTTTCTATATCCTAAGCAGAAGCTCAAAGTTCCCAAAATGTTTTATCAAATACAAAAGATAAAAAAATACATTCTTTATTTTTTAAGAAGAACGTATGGCATAGAACAGATTAAATGATCTCAGACAGCCTTATAGCAAGTATCAACTATAAATTACTGATTATGAGTAAAATGGGAATTCAGAAGTGAGAGATCAGGGAAATGATGGGAAAGATTACTTTTCTGTTATACCTTAAGTTCTGGGATACATGTGCAGAATGTGCAGATTTGTTACATAGGTATACACATGCCATGGTGATTTGTTGCACCCATCAACCTGTCATCTACATTAGGCATTTCTCCTAAGGCTATCCCTTTCCTAGCCCCCACCCACCAACAGGCCCTGGGGTGTGATGTTCCCCTCCCTGTGTCCATGTGTTCTCACTCTTCAACTCCCACTTATGAGTGAGAACATGCAGTGTTTGGTTTTCTGTTCCTATGTTAGTTTGCTGGTTTCCCGCTTCATCCATGTCCCTGCAAAGAACATGAACTCATCCTTTTTCATGGCTGCATAGTATTCTATGGTGTATATGTGCCACATTTTCTTTATCCAGTCTATCACTGATGGACATTTGGGTTGGTTCCAAGTCCTTGCTATTGTGAATAGTGCTAGAATAAACATATGTGTGCATGTGACTTTATAGTAGAATGATTTATAATCCTTTGGGTATATACCCAGTAATGTGATTGCTGGGTCAAATGGTATTTCTGGTTCTAGATCCTTGAGGAATCACCACACTGCCTTCCACAATGGTTGAACTAATTTACACTCCCATCAACAGTGTAAAAGTGTTCCTTTTTCTCTACATCCTCTCCAGCATCTGTTGTTTCCTGACTTTTTCATAATCGCCATTCTAACTGGCATGAGATGGTATCTCATTGTGGCTTTGATTTGCATTTCTCTAATGACAAGTGATGGCTTTTTTTCATATGTTTGTTGCCCATATAAATGTCTTCTTTTGAGAGGAAGAATTACTTTTTAAGAGAAAGAGCTACTCACCATTTGGGTAGGATCTGAGGATTTACATAATTTCAATATGTAAACAGCTTATATTCATCACATCAAGAATAGATATAGTCTGAGAAAAAAAAAACAGAACACTCAGTAGTCTGCAGTTTAACTGTTAGATTCAGTATCTTTGCCCATGTATAGCCAAGAATAGCTACTAACATTTTGTTAATTAGGCCACACATGTTTTCCCTTTCCTGTCATTCAAAATAAAAGCAATTGTGAAAGAATAAATAGAAAGCTAAATAAGATTGAAAAAAGGGATTGTTACACTCACAAATGTTACTTAATTAAGGCTATGGCAGACACCAAGCTATAATAGTAAATGTAATTTTAGAAAGAGAATCCAAATAGAAAAAATGTTACTGCTGTTATTCAGTTCCAGAAATGATGGTGAAAATGTCTAAAAATTCCAATAATAGATACAAGAGAACAACAATTGCTATGGTAAGTAATTTTGTTAAAAAGTTTCAAAGTCTGAAATCTAGGTCTTTGTTAAAGGTTTCCAAAACCCTAAATCAAGAATGGATTATAATTCAACTTTGTTGAAAGGTTTTAAAGTCTTAAATTCTGGTCTTTAGGACTGAACAGATTTCAAAGCCCTAAGTTAAGAATGAACTATAATTCATCATTGAATTCCAGAAAACAAGTATTTGAAAGAGAGAGAGAGAGAGAAAGAAAGAAAGAAAGAAAGAAAGAAAGAAAGAAAGAAAGAAAGAAAGAAAGAAAGCAAGCAAGCAAGCAAGCTAAATAGCTTTCTATTTCTGTGAGTAAGGAGTCAGTTATCAGAAATTCCATATTGGTAAAATCTTCATTTCACTATAGGTCAATACAGAAGAAAGAAAACATTTTTCTACAAAGGTCTATGTTGCTGTCAGATGGCAGCACATTAAATTGTTTAAAAAATCCACATCCTGGCATGTGAGTATTTTTCAAAGCTAACTATTCATAAAATGTTGACATATCATTACTGTAACTGTCAACAGACACGGATACTGGTATGATCACATGAAATTCTATTCTCAAGGAGACCAGAAATCACAAGACTACACTGAGAATTTTCAGAATGCTACTACCCAAAACAAGGAAATGGCCAGCTTTATCTCAATGAATAACAATATAGTTAGAAGACACAACTTCAAGAAATATCAAATTATATTGCCAAGCAATATAATTAATAGAACTCTGTAGTGACTCATGATACTATTTGAATCACTCTAACTTCATGATTAGATGAAAATTCTTATTTTGAAGTTGTTTCATATAATCATATTGAATTGTTTTTCCTATCCCAGCATAACTGATGGATGTTATATTAATAGCAGTAGATTCTATTCACCCAATTATTCTGATATGTTTTTTAATCTAAGGGAAGATATCCACTGGTTGATCTCCATTTAATTAATGGTTTTAAACTACAAAATAAATAGCATTGTCCAAAACAACTCACATTTTTGTAACTAAAATAAACAATCTTTGCAATATGTCTCATTACACTAATTTTATAAATTTTTTCTATACTTTTAATACAAGGTTGACAAATATTGTTAAATGCTAAATCTTAAAGTTAGAAGGTGGCCTCAGCTATCATACATCAAATTCTTCTTTCTGTGTGCAAAATTGAGGTAAAGAATAAGCAAGTTGCCCAAGATGTCACATCAATTAGTCAAAATAAACTAGTTATTTTGTCATCTGTTGCTCTTTCGTTGAAGAAAACCATGTGAGTTCCACTTCTGTCCATGACTGAGTAACTGGTACTGGACTTGCCTCACACCAAAAACAGCAGTAGAAGTGGATAAAATACATTAGAGAAAAGACATCTCTTTTCAGACATTGTACAATAAGCATCTTGGGTCCGTGATAATTGAGAACAAGGTAAACAAGTGATCTGAGCCCCCAAACAAACCCACAATCACCCCAAGTTTCTGCATAGGGTAATTCTCCTGCCACAGAACACAGAAGAGGAGTCCAAGCTAGTGGCAACTTTACTGAATTGAAGAGACAGATGTCAGAGTTGTAGACTGCTGAAGTGGTTAAAACTTGGACCATGAGGACTTTAGAAAAGGCGACTATGAAGAGAGAAGCCCCTAGAAATCTGCATGGGGATTCACATGGCTGAGAGCTCATATGACAAACTTCCACAAGGCCTAGAAGAGATCTCAGAATGATGCCAGAGATTATGCAGAGCTGGGAGATTTTGAAATTCTACCCATTCCAGAGCAAAGATCCCAACAAGCATCATAAATAATCTGTTGAGACACAAAAAAAGCCATGCCTAAGAAGTAAGAGCCATAATCTATAAGGGGCATGCTGTAAAACTAAGCTAAAGTTTAAAGACACAAGCACACGTATGTTTATTGCAGCATTATTCACAATAGCAAAGACTTGGAACCAACCCAAATGTCCAACAATGATAGACTGGATTAAGAAAATGTGGCACATATACACCATGGAATACTATGCAGCCATAAAAAATGATGAGTTCACGTCCTTTGTAGGGACATGGATGAAATTGGAAATCATCATTCTCAGTAAACTATCGCAAGAACAAAAAACCAAACACCGCATATTCTCACTCATAGGTGGGAATTGAACAATGAGAACACATGGACACAGGAAGGGGAACATCACACTTCGGGGACTGTTGTGGGGTGGGGGGAGGGGGCAGGGATAGCATTGGGAGATATACCTAATGCTAGATGACGAGTTGGTGGGTGCAGCGCACCAGCATGGCACATGTATACATATGTAACTTACCTGCACGTTGCGCACATGTACCATAGAGCCTAAAGTATAATAATAATAATAATAATAATAATAATAATAATAATAAATAAAATAAAATAAAAAAAAGTTTAAAATAGATCCACTCTAAAAAATAAAAATACAAAATAGATAACAGATATAAAGTAATTGTGCAATAATTTAGTTGCCTACCAAAACAAAATTCTACACTCTTTAAATGGAAACATTATAATCCAAACTTCTTGCTAAACATTATTACAATCTCCAGCCTAAAATAAAAGTTACTAGAGAATGAAGGAATATTAAATGTTATTCATAGTCAAGAGGAAAAAGGATTAACAGAAAAGGCCCCAAGATGATCTACAGAGTAAAATCAGAAGACAAAGATGTTAAAATAGATATTATAAGTATAGTCAGGAACTTTAAGAAAAACATTGTCATAATGAATGAACAGATGGAGTGTCACCAAATAAATTGAAACTATTAAAAATGATAAAGGTGAAAAATCTGTAATGGAAATTATAATGCCTTAATAAAAAATGCCTTTAATTTGAAAATATGTATTGCATGGAATTAACAGCAGATTAGAGCAAAAAGGAAAAGTTGTCAGTGAGTGGAGATACATGAATAAAAATAACCCAACGTGAAAACACAGATTAAAAATGATTTAAAAGATTAATAGACTGCAGTGACAATATCAAGTGAAGTCCCAAAAGGAGAAGAGAGTTAAAGATATATGTTCTAGTATAAAAATGAACAACTAAAAAAGACAGAAATATAACTCAAAAAGTAATATAAAAATAAAATTGAATGAAAAGATTTTTATTTGCCTCAAATTAGAGAGGAAACTAGGAACACAGGAGCAACAATAACAACAAAAAAGGGATGAGACAAAAAGAATACAAATAGCAAAATGGTATATGTTGAAATTCAACAGCATCAGCTGTATTACATTATATGTAAGTGGATTTCCAAGAATGAAGGTTGATATGTCATTAGTACGTACATTATTATAATCAAGCATATTAATACACTTAAGGAGAAAAATCATATGATTATTTCTATAGATGCTGAGAAACTTTTACAAATTTCAAGATCTACTTCTTATGAAATAATTTTAAAAATAGTAATTAAAGACCATTTTCTTAATATGAATATGAATATAATATATATGAATAGGAACATATGCATATGTAATTTTATTATAATACATATTAGTTTTACAGAATTTTCTCCAAATTCACCTTACCCTTGTTACTGAGGATACTTCTTGGAATACAACTGATTTATTATTTATGTTTATTCTGTGGACAATTTCCTTCTGGTTGGAGTTATCTCATTAGAATAGATAGTACAAAACTTGTTCATTAGCTGAAGAGATCAATTATAACACCTCATCCCTGCAAGGTACATAGGTCAGCCTCAACTCAAAGACCATGGCTGTTACTGATGATAGCATTGGCCGATAATTCCTCATCCATCAAGGTGGAGTCTGGGAAATTGCTAATACATTCTGCTTTACCTGGTTTGACGCTTTGGTTCAAGTGGAAAAGTCAGTACAGAAATGTAAAGACAAATTCACCTGACTTAAACTTGGACACTGATGGGTCATGGGATTCATTCAATTGACAGGGTCTGGACCCTTCAGAGTATGGCTGAAGTCAGTGCTTCAGGGTGGCCTCATCCTTCTGTTGATTATAGCCTTAATTAAATAATGTATGAGATAACTGAATGGATTTGGTTCTAGCTTCCACGGGTTAGATTAATCAGAACGGCTGCTGGAGTGGTACACTCGTGTGCACATTTGCCAGAAGGCAAAGCTTGTAAAAATGAGGGGTAGGTATTATTGAGAGACAATTCTCAAAAGATCTCCACGTTTCTGCATATCTTGAGAGCAGATGTAATAATGGTCCTTTTGTTCTGGATGTCTGTATATCAAACGGCCTTAGAAGATAAGACAATGTAACAAAGATAACGTCTTCTTTCACAGCTAAGTTCAGGCATGTTTGCTTGTAACCCACTAAAAAAGGCTCATATTTTCAAGGCTCAAGGTTTCTTGGCTGTAATGCAAACCCACCACGTGTGCAGCAGCCACCAGGTTCCCTCTGTATTGCTACATGTGACTTGGAGAATTTGGAGAACTGACTCAAACATGATGCTCAGTTTTCTTGCCATGCTGTGAGTGGTGAATTTTTCTTTCTTTCTTTCTTTCTTTCTCTTTCTTCTTTCTTTTCTTTCTTTCTTTTTCTTTCTTTCTGTCTGTCTCTCTTTTTCTCTCTCTCCCTCCCTCCCCTCCCCTCCCCTCCCTTCCCTTCCCTTTCCTTCCTTCCTTCTTTCTTTTTCTTTCTTTTTGTGGAACCAAGACTATTGTTTATTCCACTACCATCCAATAAACAACATCCCATAAAGAACTTCCTTTAACATTTCTTGTAGTGTAGGGAGTCTGGCAATGATTTCTTTCACCTTTTGTATGCCTGAAAAAGTCTTTATTTCCCATTCAAATTTGAAAGATATTTTTTTCCTGGATAATAAAAAGATAATTTATTAGCTTGCAAGTAGGGTAAAATTTCAGATCCTTCAGAATTCTTGGCAGACAAATATGGGAAAAAATCCTAAAATTTTGTACAAGCAGAAATAAATGAACTGAACTATATTTCAAATTAATAATATTACCACATTAAGGGAGTGGGAGGACAGACTAACCAAAGTAACTTTTTTCAACTTAATACAGTATTTGGACCATGTCCTCACACTAAAGGCAAAAAGAATTGTGAACAAATAATAAATTATTAGTAGCAGATTTATTTTTCACAGAGTTGTGGATTAGCAATTCTGAAACTACTTTATGTGTATTCTAGGACTAAGCACATAAATAAATATACTGTGGATAGTGAGAGCCAGTTTTCTGACTTTCAAAATAAGGAGTAAGAAATTAAATGGGAAGTTACTGAAATTAAAGCATCAGTGTGAAAGCATGGATTTTAATGTAGACATATGATAGATAAATGGATACAGATATATATGCATGTGGCTATGTATATGGTGAAGTATACATCTACGCAAATGTATGCATGTTGTATGTATATATCTACGTTATTAATTTCTTAGCTCTGTTCACTGAGAGAACCTATACATAATAACATACCATTAGCAATGACTTTATCTAGCATCTATACCTTGGTTTCTGAATATTGTTCTCCAAAAGAAAGACACAGGAATCCACAATGTAATAAGCAACACCAGAACTTGAACAATAAATCTAAAGGTGTTAAAGTGATATACCTTTTTAGCTGCAGCCCACAATGTTGTTAATTTTTTTAATTGCTGTGTTTTTATTTGATACCTTATATAATTCTTGGGTTACTTAGAAGTGTGCTAATTTATACATATCTCAGTTTATTATTATTATTGATTCCTTATTTAATTTTAATTCTATTGTGATCAGAAAACATACTTCATAAAATTTCAATTTCATACCTTTTCTTCATGTTTGCTGTCTTATAATATGTATCTTTAACTTAACACAACTTACCTTCAAATAATATTGTAACACCACTTGTATCTTTCGTGATATTGTTGTCATGCATTTTGTTCCCTCCTGTACTTCCACCCTTACTCTATGTTATTTTTGTGTAGTCGATTATTGTTTAAAGGTATAATAAATTTAAAAATGTTATAGTCATCCATATATTTATCATTGCTGATGCTTTCCATTTTCTTCTGATCCAAACTTCTATTATCCTTTCCCATAAAGAACTTCCTTTAACATTTCTTGTAGTGCAGGGAGTCTGGCAATGATTTCTTTCACCTTTTGTATGCCTGAAAAAGTCTTTATTTCCCATTCAGTTTTGAAAGATTTTTTTTTTCTGGATAAAGAAATCTAAGTTAATAATATAACCCCTAAAATAAAAATGGCTCTACATTCTGGATTGCATAATTTCAAGCAAAATCTCCTTTTCTTATCTGTGTTCCTCTGCACACACTATATCTTTATTCTTATGCCACTGGTAACTTCTTTTGTTTTCTGTGTTTTTTGAAAAATTGATTCATTGTGCCTTGGTGTATTTTTCTTTTCTTTTTGTTTTTGTTTTTTGAGATGGAGTCTTGCTCTGGTTGCCCAGGCTGGAGTGCAGTGACCTTATCTTGGCTCACTGCAACATCCGCCTCCCAGGTTCAAGCGATTCTCCTGTCTCAGCCTCCCAAGTAGCTGGGATTACAGGTGCCCTCCATGACACTCAGCTAATTTTTGTATTTTTAATAGAGACAGGGTTTCACCATGTTGGCCAGGCTAGTCTCAAACTCCTCACCTCAGGCGATCTGCCTGCCTCGGCCTCCCAAAGTGCTGAGATTACAGGCTGGAGCCACTGCACCTGGCCGTGTATTTTTCTTTACGTCTATTATGCTTAAGAATTTTTGAGATTCTTTGATTTGCAGGTTTGCAGTTTTCAGTAAATTTGGAACATTGTTGGTCATTATTTTTTAAATATTGTTTTGCCCCCCTCCTCTCTTCTCTTATTCTGGTACTCTAGATACGCACATTAGGTTCCCTGCTAATGTCATACAGATTACCAATGCTTTGGGGGATTTTTAGTTTTGCTCCATCTCTCCTTCTCTTTTTCTGTCTCTCTCTCTCTCTCCTTCATTTGAGTAATTTCTACTCCCACGTCTTTTTCTCTGCAGTGCCTTAATATGCTGTTCCTCTCGTGCACTGTTTTCCATTTCATATATAATTTTTGCAATATCTAGAAGTTTCATCTGAGTAATTTTTCCATCTCCCATTTCTCTCCTCACCATAGTCATGTTTTCCTCAACCTTTTTGAACTATTCACAAGATTCATTTTAATGTCCTTGTCTGCTGCTTTATTACTACCAAACCTTGGTTTGATTTTATTGACTAATTTTACTCCCTCTTTATGAGTCATATTAATAGTTTTCTGCTTATTTGCATACTGTATTAGTCAGGGTTCTCTAGAGGGACAGAACTAATAGGAAAGATATATATATATGTATCTTAATACTTAAATGCTGATATGAAGCAATATATGTATATAAGATATATATATCATATATAAAGTCATATATATGAGTTTATTAAGTATTATTAAGTATAACAATACTTAAATGCTGATATGAAGTCAATATATATATAAGATATATACATCATATATAAATGAGTTTATTAAGTATTAACTTACATGATCACAAGGTCCCACAATAGGCTGTCCGCAAGCTGAGAATCAACGAGAGCCAGTCTGAGTCCCAAAACTGAAGAACTTGGAGTCTAATATTCCAGGGCAGGAAGCAACCAGCATGGGAGAAAGATGTAGGCTGAGAGGCTAGGCCAGTCTTGTCGCTTCACATTTTTCTGCCTGCTTTATATTTGCTGGTGGCTGATTGGATGGTGCCCACCCAGTTAAGGATGGGTCTGCCCTCCCAGCCCACTGACTTAAATGTTAATCTCCTTTGGCAACACCCTCACGGAAATACCCAGAATCAGTATTACATCCTTCAATCCAATCAAGTTGACAATCAGTATTAACCGTCTTAAGTCCACCCCTTGTCAACTTGAACCCATACACATTTCCTGAGATCATCCATAGTCTTCAAATAAAGACAATAATAAGGTCATAATTATGCCTAACATAATATAACTATCCTTCATACAACCAGAAATGCACCAATCCCCAACTCAAATACTATTACATAAAGTTAACAATACTTAAATGCTGATATGAAGTCAATAAATCTTAAGTCACATGAAAAAGAAAAAGGAAATAAAATGAAGATATTTTCTTAGTACAAGTGTATGCATGCATGAACATATTTTTAACAAAAGAAGGAGGAAATACTCATGACAATTACAGTTCTCATTTCTGCAGCTGGCGACGTGGTCATAGCTGGCATTGATGACTTCTACTATCCATTCTGTATTCCCTTTGCCTTTAGGAAGCACCTCAGCAGATCATGGCTTTTTTCCTAGTGGAGTGACCCAAACCTTCATTCCTGAAGGGTCTGGGTCATTTGTAGTCCTGCCTGGATTGGGCCATTGTAGTTTCCCACAGATCTTAATCACAGGGCATGGTAATACTAAGAGACGCCCTGATGGATCTCCTGTATTCCATGCATACTCTTCCTTACCTCTGTTATGTAGTAGTAGACTCATTTCATCTTGACAGTCCGGGTCAATCACCCCAGCCAACATTGTAACTCCTTTCTTAGCCTGTTGACTTACAGGTAGGAGAAGCCTAAAGTGTCCAGGTGGCAATCTCAACTTCCAGTTTAATGGAATTGTTGTTGTGTCTCCTGACGGCAGCCTTCCTCCCTCTGGAACTAAGACCTCTAGGCAAGCAGAACGTAATGTCATGGAAACAGGAAGCAAAAATTTTGCTAGTGGATCACTAAGGGTGATGGTGAGTGGTGACACTTCCACTTCCACCCTTTGATTCCCGGACCCATGAATCCTGGATATAAGGGAAATAGTACTATATATTGGATGCTGATTCAAAGAATACACGGCCTTCTGGAGATCTTTGCCCCAGCCCTGCAAAGTATTGTCACCTAGTTGGCATTGTAATTGTGATTTCAAAAGGCCATTCCACCATTCTGTCAATCCAGCTGCTATAGGATGATGGGGAATATGGTAAGACCAGTGAATTCCATGAGCATGAGCCCACTGCCACACTTCTTTAGCCGTAAAGTGAGTGCCTTGGTCAGAGGCAATGCTGTGTGGAATACCATGACAATGGATAAGGCATTCAGTGAGTCCATAGATGGTAGTCTTGGCAGAAGCATTGTGTGCAGGATAGGCAAACCCATATCCAGAGTAAGTGTCTACTCCAGTGAGTACAAACCTCTGCCCTTTCCATGATGGAAGAGGTCAAATATAATCAACCTGCCACCAGGTAGCTGGCTGATCACCCCGAGGAATGATGCTATATCTAGGGCTCAGTGTTGGTCTCTGCTGCTGGCAAATTGGGCACTCAGCAGTGGCCACAGCCAGGTCAGCCTTAGTGAGTGGAAGTCCATGTTGCTGAGCCCATGTGTAGCCTCCATCCCTGCCACTAAGGCCACTTTGTTCATGGGCATCCATTGGGCAATGACGGGGTGGCTGGGGAAAGAGGCTGAGTGGTGTCCACAGAATGGATCATCCTATCCACTTGATTATTAAACACTTTCTCCACTGAGGTCACCTGTTGTTGAGCACTCACATAGGATACAAATATCTTCACAGTTTTTGACCACTCAGAGAGGTCCCTCCACATACCTCTTCCCCAAATTTCTTTGTCACCAATTTTCCAATCATGCTTCTTCCAAGTACCTGACCATCCAGCCAAACCATTGGCTACAGCCCATGAATCAGTATATAATTGCACATCTGGCCATTTTTCCTTCCATGCAAAGTGCACAACCAGGTGCACTGCTCTAAGTTCTTCCCACTGAGATTTCCCTTCACTGCTGTCTGTCAGGGATGTCCTAGAAAGGGGCTGTAGTGCTATAGCTGTCCACATTTAGGAGGTGCCTGCATATCATGCAGAACCATCTGTGAACCAGGCCCTAGTCTTCTCTTCCTCTGTCAACTGATGATAAGGAACTCCCCATGAGGCCATTGGTGCAGGCTGGGGAAGAGAAGGCAGGATGGCAGGGGTGGAGACCATGGGCATTTGAGCCACTTCCTCATGTAACTTACTTGTGCCTTCAGGACCTGCTCAAGTCTGATCACGTATATACCACTTACATTTGATGATGGAATGCTGGTGTACGTGACCCACTTTATGGCTAGATGGGTCAGAAAGTACCCAGTTCATGATAGGCAATTCAGGTTGCAAGGTGACTTGATGACCCATAGTCAGACAGTCAGTTTCCAACAAAGCCCAGTAACAGGCCAAGAGCTGTCTCTCAAAAGGAAAGTAGTTATCTGCAGAATATGGCAGAACCTTGCACCAAAATCCTAGAGATCTCCATTGTGATTCACCTATGGGTGCCTGCCAAAGGCGCCAAACAGCATCCCTATCTGCCACTGACACCTCAAGCACCATTGAATCTGCTGGGTCATATGGCCCAAGTTGCAAAGCAGCTAGCACAGCAGCCTGGACCTATTGCAGAGCCTTCTACTGTTCTGGACCCCACTCAAAACTGGCAGCCTTTCGGTTCACTCAATAAATGGGCCAGAGTAACACACCCAAATGAGGAATGTGTTTCCTCCCAAATCTAAATAGGCCCACTAGGCATTGTTTCTCTTTCTTGGTTGTATGAGGAGCCGAATGCAGCAACTTATCCTCACCTTACAAGGAGTATACCTCAACAGGGCTCACACCACTGGATCCCTAGAAATTTTACTGAGGTAGAAGGTCCCTAAATCTTAGTCAGATTTATTTCCTACCCTCTGGCATGCAAATGTCTCACCAATAAGTCTAGTGTGTTTACTACTTCTTGCTCACTGGAACCAATCAGCATAATATCACCAATATAACGGACTAGTGCGATATCTTGCAGAAGTGAAAAGTGATCAAGTTCTCTCCAAATAAGATTATGAGACAAAGCCAGAGAGTTGATATACCTCTGAGGTAGGACAGTAAAGGTATATTCCCGGCTTTTCCAGCTGAAGACAAATTGCTTCTGGTGGGCCTTATGGACAGGAATGGAGAAAAAGGCATTTGCCAAGTCAATGCCTGCCTAACAGATACCAGGAGATGTGTTAATTTGCATAAGCAATGAAACCACATCTGGCATAGCAGCTGTTATTAGAGCCACCACTTGGTTAAGCTTACGATAATCCACTGTCATTCTCCAAGATCCAGCTGTCTGTTCTGCACAGGCCAAATAGGAGATTTGAATGGGGATGTGGTGGGAATCATCACCCCTGCATCTTTCAAGTCCTTTATGGTGGCACTAATCTCTGCAATCCCTCTAGGGATGTGATACTGTTTTTGATTTCCTATTTTTCTAGGTAGAGGCAGCTCTATTGGCTTCCATTTGGCCTTTCCCACCATAATAGCCATCACCCTACCAGCCAGGGAACCAATGTGGGGGTTCTGCCAGTTGCTAAGTATGTCTATGCCAATTATGCATTGGGGAAATGACCACAGGTTGAGTCCAGAGACCCACTGGACCCACTCTAAGTCAAACCTGAGCTAAAGTTCCATTAATTACCTGACCTCCATAAGCCCCTACTTTAACTGGAGGACCACAGTGATGTTTTGGGTCCCCTGGAATCAATGTCAGCTCACAGCCAGTGTCCAGTAGTCCCTGAAATGTCTGATCATTTTTCTTTCCCCAGTGACATTTACCCTGGTAAAAGGCTGGAGGTCTCTTTGGGGAAGGATGGCAGAAGACTCACTGCATAATCTGTGGGTAATGTAGTGGAGTCCTTCTTCAATGGGACCCAGGCTCCCACTTATTCAAGGGGTTCTGGATCTGTAAACTGGCTCAAGCCTGGAAGTTGATTGAGAGTCTGTGATTCTGTTTTTATAACTCAAATTAGTCTTTTGTCCATTCGACCTAAAAGTTTTCTGCTTGTATAAATTAAGTAGGAATGCAGTAGGCTTCCTATCAATTTCACTTCTAGGAACACCATAAATAATTACCCAATGCCAGAGCTCTATATGAATCAGACTATTCTGATTGCTGCTTTGCCTCTGCTGTCCATTATGGTAGTTACACCCACCTGGACTTTGATGGTTGAGTGCTGCCCCTTGGCCCTTGCCAGAACCAATTGTTCCCATTGTATTTAAATTTTGCCACCCCAGAAACCAATTATTCCCATTGTTTAAATTTTGTAGTTGAGTGGCTGCATTTCCCACGGTTAGATTTTACATACAGAGAAGAGCAATTACAGGGGTCGTCAAAGATGCAGGTGCTGCCCTTACAAATCTATTTTGCAAGGCATTGGTCAAGGGTATATCTTCTGGACCCTCCCAGCTGCGATGAGTAGGTCTAAGATGACTAATCCACTTCACCATCCCAATCTCCCTAAGCCTTTGGATCCCTTTCTCTACATTAAACCAAGGGAGATCAGGCATTACCAGCTTACTCACAGTGGGCCATCTTTTAATTCATATTTCAGCTAACCAAGCAAATAAACTATAGAACCTTTTTAAACTCCCCAAGCTGCAAAATTAATAACAGAGTTCTTTCTTAGTGGACCCAAATCAGTAAATTCAGCCTGATCCAACTCTGCTCCTTCCACCATTACCCCATACCCTTAATATCCATTCCCATGCCTGTTCTCCAGATTTCTGTTTATATAAATTAGAGAACTCAAACAATTTTCTTCGAGTGTAGCACACCTCCTCATGGATCACACTCTCAACCTCACCTCTAGGGGCCCACTAGGACTTTATTCTAGTTATAAGTCTAGAAGCAAACAGGGGTGTTGGGGGTGGCTCCTAAGGAGAAACAACATTATCTTGCTTGGCAACTGCCTCAGGGCAGGTCATCACTGTTGCCTCAGGCAGCACAGGGTTTATCTCCTCAGAAAAGGTGGAAAAGCTGATGGCAGCATGGGTTGGGGAGGGGATGTTGTCATTACTGTGAATGGGGAAGCTGTTCCTTCTGGCAAAAAAGTTTCATCAGAGTTTACAAACTCAGTGTCCCCAGCTTCATCAGGGTCCTCCCACACATCCCCATTCCAAGTTGCAGAATCCCATTCTCTTCCAATCAATGCCCTCACTTTAACAGTAGACACCTGGCGAGGCTGTGCATGCACCTTTTGTTGCAGGTCAGCCACTTGCATGATAAGAGCTGTGTCTGTTTTTCCACAATTTCAGCTCTCTCTCTACAGGAGATAAGACTCACTCAGGGCAATCTTGGCAGATTTGAGGCTCAGTATCTGCTTCCAAAGCCAGGAGACAGAATCCCTAAGTTCATCATTTTCTTTCATCCCTTTGTCCACTGAAGTTAGGAGCAACCAACCAGCTTCATTATGTTCTTTGGTTCTCCATATATGGTCAAAGGTATTATGTTTAGACTCACTAAACTCCTTGCCTCTCATGAGTGGTGAATCAGGAGTGTCAAATGCATTTATTTTGCATAACTCTCTAAACAGTTCACACTAAGGACTATTAATGTTCTCCATAATATTGGAAGTACAGTCCTTAGCATTTTTGGGTCTAATCATATTAAGCAGCCAACTCTAGAAACCCCGAAACCAACGAAAGAACTCCATCCTTAATATTCTGTTCCTCTGGAACCACTCCTTGTACCAAAATATGTATTAGTCGGTTTTCTAGAGGGACAGAACTAAGAGGATGGATATATATCTATATCTATATCTATATCTATATCTACCTCTATCTATAGATATATATCTATATCTACCTCTATCTATAGATATATATCTATATCTACCTCTATCTATAGATATATATCTATATCTACCTCTATCTATAGATATATATCTATATCTACCTCTATCTATAGATATATATCTATATCTACCTCTATCTATAGATATATATCTATATCTACCTCTATCTATAGATATATATCTATCTCTACCTCTATCTATAGCTATATATCTATCTCTATCTCTATCTATGCTATATATCTATCTCTATCTCTATCTATAGATATATACCTATCTCTATCTCTATCTATAGATATATACCTATCTCTATCTCTATCTATAGATATATACCTATCTCTATCTCTATCTATAGATATATACCTATCTCTATCTCTATCTATAGATATATACCTATCTCTATCTCTATCTATAGACATATATCTCTATCTCTATCTATAGACATATATCTATATCTCTATCTATAGATATATATCTATATCTCTATCTATATATCTATAACTATATCTCTATATATCTATATCTATATCTCTATCTATATATCTATATCTATAGATATATATCTATCTCTATAGATATATATCTATCTATATCTATATAAAGGGGAGTTTAGTAAATATTAACTTACATGATCACAAGAGCCCACAATAGGCTGTCTGCAAACTGAGGAGCAATGAGAGCCAGTCTGAGTCCCAAAACTGAAGAACTTGGAGTCCAGTGTTTTAGGGAAGGAAGCATCCAGCAAGGGAGAAAGACGTAGTAGACTGGGAGGCTAGGCCAGTCTCATCGCTTCACATTTTTCTGCTTGCTTTATATTCCCACGTGGCTGATTAGATGGTGCCCACCCAATTAAGGATGGGTCTGCTGTCCCAAGCCCACTGACTGAAATGTTAATCTCCTTTGGCAACACCCTTACAGACACACCCAGGATCAATATTGCATCCTTCAATCCAATCAAGTTGACACTCAGTATTAACCATCACACATACCAAGTAATTTTTTATTGGATGTTGGACATTTTACATTTTACATTGCAAGGTACTGGGTTTTGTTACATTCCTTTAAGAAATGTTGGATCTTGTTTTAGTGTGCAGTTAAATTATTATGCACTAGTTAAATCCTTTCAAAGCTTTGTTTTTAAGCATCACTAAGGTATGTTCAGAGAAGTCTTTACCCAGGGTAATTTAGCCCCACTGCTAAAATAATAACTTTATTATTTATTTATTTATTATTGATAATCTTGTGAGAATTCCCCCTGAAACCCCAAGTGTGATGAGGTCTTTTCACTCTGACTGATAGGAATACAAGCTTCACAGTTCTGTGTGAGCCACAGAGGCTGTTCAGCATTCTCTTCTTTGGTGGGTCTTTTCTCAGGCTCAGATTGTTTCCTCACACATGTATGTATGTCAGTGTTCAGCAAAGACTCTGAGGATCTCTTTGCATGTCATTGAAGGTTTCTCTCTGTACAGTGCCCTCCTTTCAGGTGCTTTATCTTGCACTCTGATCTCCTCCTCAACCCAGTGAAGCCTTCAGCCCAGTCTTCTGGTGATGAATTCTCTCAGCTCAACTCTTCTGCTGCTCCCATATTGCATCAGTACTTAAGGATGCCTTTAGATACCTATCCTTTAGACGGTAATCTGATGAGTAGAGATCATCATTGTTACTTGTTTTCTTTCTTTCAGGCATCATCATCCTGTACTACCAGCTGTCCAATGTTTAAATCCCTCATTTCACATACTTTGTCCAGTTTAGCTTGTTGTTCAGTATCTGAGGATACATCCAGTCCCTATTATTTTATATGGACCAGAAGAGAGAATATGGTACAGCTACTTTTGAAAAAAATTGCTCATTTAAAGCTAAATCTATTCAAACACTATGACCCAGCAATTCCACTCCTAGGAATCTTTTCAAGATAAATGAGAACACATGCTCATAAAAACACCTGTATGAAAATTTTCATGACAGCTTCATTCATAATAGCCCAAAGCTGGAAACTACTCAAATTGCAATCAACATAAAAATATATAAACAAATTGTGGGATTTTAATACAAGGAATATTACTCAACAATAAAAAGGAATAACTTACTGACATACATAGCAACAAGAATGAATCTCACAGATATTATGCTGAGTGAAGCAGGATACAAATTAGATCACTAACTAACCTATGATAGCATTTACATGAAGTTCAAAAGCAGACAAAATTAAGTCATGATGAAAAAGAATTAGAAAATGATTATCTCAGTGGAGATTCAGTGCAAAGTAATAAAAGAGAATGTTCTTGTGTGATACAAATGTTTTCTATCTTTATAGGGGGTGACTTATGAGTTTATGCATATATAAAAACTCAGCAAACTTTGAATTTAAATGTATATTTTATTTCATATAAACTTTCCCTGAAAAGTACTATAAATGGGTAATAACTTTTAGTTATTAGGATTGTTTTTCACAGTGAGAGGAACTAGCATTCTAAAATTACTTGCTATAGTTTATGTACATTTCTGTATAGTCTAGGCTTGCCCTCATTATTAATTATATTGAGAATAATGGGAGCTAGATTTCTCACTATTGGAGAATAAAGTTGCAAGTATGGAAAAGAGGGAGACTAAATTCTACCCTATGGTATTAGATTAAAATCATAAGTATCAGAGAAAATCTATGGTTTCAAATATAGGAATCAATATAGGAATAATCTGCATATCCACTGTCTATGGCTGAAGAAGCAATGACATATCAATGTCATTGACAAAAGATTTAGCACTCACCTTGGTTTCTAAACATGATTCTCCATGAAAAGAAAACAGATTTCCTTGGAATAAAAAATGATTTTAGAGCTAGTATGGGGAAAGTACAAGATCATCCTAGAACATTATATTGAGCCAGAAAATCACAAAGTGCTCAAAGAATGATGAATGATGCAGCTATGTCAAGATGACATAGGATACAGTTTGATGGAGTTCCTACTGGTCAAATCTCAAACATTTTGCTCATAAAAATAAATGTTGGGCTGGGTGCAGTGGCTCACGCCTGTAATCCCAGCACTTTGGGAGGCCGAGGCGTGTGGATCACGAGGTCAGGAGTTCAAGACCAGCCTGGCCAAGATGGTGAAACCCCATCTCTACTAAAAATACAAAAAATTAGCTGGGCATGGTGACGGGTGCCTGTAATCCCAGCTACTCTGAAGGCTGAGGCAGAGAATTGCTTAAAACCTGGAGGGGCAGAGCTTGCAGTGAGCCAAGATCGTGCCACTGCACTCCAGCCTGGGTGACAGAGCAAGACTGCCACAAGTAAATAAATAAATATTGATAGTAATGGATTATATACTATGGTATGCTAGTAAACTGGCTCTCCATAATGGAAAAATAAAGAAGCTTTGGTTGGCAGTATTTGCTTATTTCTATATTGTAAGTACCCCATTATGGGTGATTTTAAGCTACCAACATTATGCCAATGCACACAGATTTAAGAAGAGTTGCCTAAATGTGGTTCTCATGAGTAAGTGAGGTGGCCATAAGATATCAATTATAACTATAGAAAAAAATAAGGATATATAAATTTATACATATTATCAATAAATGATTAAATTACTTAATGGAGGAGAAGGGAAAGCTCTTGCTTATGGTGAAATTTCAACTAACGTGGAAGAAATGACAGAGTTGAAAATAATCAATGGATGCCAAAACTAGCAAGGAAAGTTTTAATGAAGAGCTCTAAATGTACACAATCTGAAAAAAAAAAAAACACTCTAAAATTACTTAGTATTTACCAAAAAGAACATTTGTGGAACTTCACAGTAAAGATGCCATTTGCTTTATTAGTTTCAATTTCCAACACATATGGCTTAGACTACATAACCAAGTAATCAAGGTCAATATCTTCAGTACTGAGACAAACTAACATTATGTACCTCCTATTAGAATGCACTGATTAGGGCCAGTGTCACTTCTCTGCCACACCTGCTGCATCATTCTGGGTTCTCCAGAGAAACAGGACCAACAGGATATATTTATACAAAAAGATGTATTTTAAGGAACTGGCTTATGTGGTTGTGGGGCTGGAAAGTCCAAATCTGTAGGGCACGCTGGCAGGCTGGAAACTCAGGTAGGGTTTCTACATTACAGTTTTAAGGGAATCCTTAGGGAATCCTTTTGCTTTTAGGCCTTCACTGTTTGGATGAGGTCCACTCATATTATTGAGGGTTCTCACTTTGTCTAAAAGTCAACTGATTCTAGATATTCACCACATCTACACACTATTTTCACAGCAACCTCTAGATTAGCATTTGACCTGACAAATATGGACCATAGCCTAGCCAAGTTGACACATAAAATTTAACCATCCCATCTACCAAAATTCATAATCTGAATTCAATCATAAAAAATAGACAAATAGAAATGGTGGAACATTTTATGAACTAACAGGCCTATTGCCTTTTAAATGTCAAAATAAATGACAAAAAGAAGACTAAGAATCTCCTTTAGATTAAAGTAGACCAAAGAAACATGACAATTAAACATAATCTAGGATCCTGGATTTTGAGTGGTGTTGGATAAAAAAAGTTCCTGAGATAATTGATGAAATTAGATTATGGAGTGCAGGTTAGGTAATTTTCTAATTTTGACTTATTTTGCTGTGGTTGTGTAAGAGAAAGTCATCATTCTTAGGAAGCACTCTCTGAAACACTAGAGATGGAGTGTGCACAGTATCTCCTTCTCCCTGGAAGATATCTGAATCCTGGAACCTGCAAACGTATTTTCTATGTTTGCAAAAGGGACTTTGCAGATGCAATTAAAAATCGAAAAATGAAGAAATTATCCTTGATTAACATGGTGGGCCCAATGTAATTACAAGGTTCTTAGAAAAAAGCAAGAGGGAAGCAGGAGAAGCAGAGGCAGAGACTAGGAGATTAGAGCAGAGGCTGATTTCAAAGCGATGCAAATGCTGGCTTGGAAGATGGAAGGGGCTGCAAGTCAAGGAATCCAGGCAACCTTGAGAAACCAGAGGATTGAGACAGCCTGTAGAACGTGGAAGGGGCAGGGAGCAGATTCTCCCAGACTCCCCAGAAGACCTGCTGATACATTTTTTCAGCCCCAGAAATCTCATTTTGGATTTCTGAATTCTAGAATGTTAAGATAAGGAATTTGTGGGGTTTTTTCCCTTTCCTTTCCATGTACATTTTTAATTTTTTAAAATTTTAGATTCAGAGGTACATGTGCAGGCTTGTTACATGGATATATTACATAATGGTGAGATTTGGGCTTCTAGCATACCCATCACCCAAACAGTGAACATCGTACCAACTACATAATTTTTTTAACCCTCAGCCTCTCCCATGCTCCCCACTTTTGGAGTTCTCAAGATCTATTTTTGCCATTTTTATGTCCACGTGTAGCCATTGCTTAGCTCCCACTTATAAGTAAAAGCATGCAGTATTTGAGTTTCTGAGTTATGTGTTACTGTAGCAACAGAAACCTACTATACACTCAAATGATTCTGAAAAATTATGCATTTGTTTGAAACTATATATAAAGAGACAAAAATACAAAAACCGACAAAGCAGATCTAAAACATTAGCAAATTTTGGTTAAAAGGGTGTTCCTCATACTATTACAAATTTTCTTTGAAGTAATGCTAAAACAAAAAATTACAGAAAGGGACGAAAAAGATCTGTGGCTTTTTAAAAAAAAGATAAAGAAATGTTTACAGTTAAATTGACAGGATGGATAGAATTTGTTTCAAATAAACCAGGAAGGAGGTATGGATGGGGAAGTTTGGATGAGCACTTGTTAGGAATGGGTAATGTGTAAGAGCTTTCAGTGTATTATTTTTGTCTGTTTTTGCATTTGTTTCAGATTCTTCTCAAAATATTCAAAAACAGGATCATTCTATCTAAAAATCGTGGAAGGGAAAATGATGCAATACTAACACTTCATGTAACCATCAATCTAGCTGGGGAGTTGGCAGCCTTTACTGAAAAGAAAAAATTGGCATGAACTCTAGCAGTTTGGTGTCATATCAGTTTAATATATTTTATTTACTTGAACAGACAAACCAGGAAACAAGAGGCTTTTCTCTGAGTATGTCAGCCAGCAGACATTAACCTTTCTCTACTGTGAAGGCTACTCTGCAGTTTCTGCAGTTCATTTTGCTTTTTGTTTGTTTTTATAATTGTAGGCACTACCAAAAGTGTTTAGAGCACTCTTTTGAAAATGGCAGTATTTGGAGAAACTGGATGTCACTTAAAATATGATCCTTGGATAAACATCACATGCTGCTGGCCGTCTTACAAAATGAGTAAGCACTGACTGTCTCTTTCTGGCTGCCAAAGCCACTTTGATTTTCCTGGAGCCTTCTATTTAGCAGGTAGTTTGAGGGGACTATGGGGAGGGGACAAATATCATACATTTGGATTACAATCTTTATTTGCCTCACCTGCCCTCTTTTTTGAGTAAAAGAGTTAAGGACATGTTTCTATACAATGAAAAACAAACTAAAATTATTCAGAGAGTTAACCTAACTTTTTGCCCTTCCCCAATGAGACATACAAATGAGAGCTTGCGTTTCTTGGCCAGATCCAATGAATTTAAATTTTCCATTAACATATAATAGGTTTAGACTATAAATCCCTTTGAGCATGGGAATCAGTGAGGAAAAACAACACTCTGGAAGCTATTGCTCAAATAAGCTCAAACATTTATTTTAGAATATACCGTGCCTGTAAAGAGAAAGATAATAAATTTTATGTGTGTCAATTTTTTTAAAAAAAGCAAGATTTTTTAAAAGCCATTTTATCTCTGAGAGATTCAATGACCATGTTTGATGACAAGCCAGATGGCAGCATTCTCTAGACCTCGTGCCAAGACGCATGACAGGAGCCGCAATTTACCTTCCGTAGTGAGGCTAGCTGCTGAAGCACACCACAGCTGCAGGCGAGCGGGCTGCTGCCGGTAGGTGCAAGCACAGTTGGTTCCCTCCCAATCTGGATGCAGCAGGTAAGAGGCTGAATCAGTACCCAGCAATTATGGAATTGGCATGCGCTGCATTGTTTACTCACAGTAATATTCCTACTGGACTTTATTAAAACACCATCTGTTGTCAGGGCAGACAAAGAATCCAAATAGAAATACATAGCAAGACAGAGAGAAAAAGAGAAAATAAAAACATGCATGTGTGTATTGGAGCGCTGCTACAGGATTTGGTTGCATTTCTAAGAGGCCACGTTTGACCCTGAGGGTTATCTTTTAACATGATATCCCTACTCTCCCTGATTTTTGTTTTGGGTTTCCGCTGCCAGCTAGGCCAAAACAATTTGTGGTCCAAATGAAGCTGGCTGTGTGTGAGTCAGGCTGGAATTGAAGGCAGCGAGTGCATGCATATGGGTGGAACCCAATCACATTAGCAGGACTACAAATTAAAACCAAAATGATGCAAAGTCAAGTCATCCCACTGAATGATGCTCAGAGTAAACTTCTGAGTTAATGTCCAGAATATAGGCTGAGTAATAAAGGATATCTGCCAATAATAATAATACCTCCAGGGCACAAGGTAAAGTGACTGTTTTTTACAATCAGCTGTTTTCTCTCACTTTTTTTAATCCTGCAGATGGGGATCAGATATTTCTAATACACAGCTGGTCTCTGCAAGTGGCCAAGTGTAATTTCTCATACACCCGCATACCATTCCAGGTGAAATTAATTAGTGAGAATTCCTCATCAGAAAATATACTAATAAAATGTGATGCAGGTAATTAAATATGCAAATACAAGAACGATGGCATTAAAACTCTGATATGTCATTTCAATTCTTCTAATAGACATCTGTCTATTCAGAACTTCAGTGTGCAACAAAATCAGAAAAAAAACAAAGCTTAAAATAAAAGTGTAAACAAGTCCCGATGCATATGGCAAAATGCAAGCTGCAGGAAAATGAATCTAAAACAAGCACTGAATACTTTCCTGGTAAAAGAGTTGGCTCAGCTAAAATATATATTCAAATATTACAGAGCAAATGAATTAGGAGCATTTGGAGAAGCCAAGGGGAAGCTCATGCCGTGTATGATGTCATCGTCTGCTTTGCCTGACATTCAGACCCCTGATATTCTTGCCAGGATATGAACAGTCATTCTAATTTACAGAAACGCTGTTTACCACTTTGCAAGCCATACCAATATTTACAGAGAATTCAATGAATGAATGAAAAGAAACAGCTGCGACTCCTTCCACCTCATTGCCCATTTCATGTCTAACTCTCCTCCTCTGTACTGTCTTATTTATAGTCATTTTGTTGAGCAATGGATTGGGTTTGGCAGCATTCAATACACTGATGCCTGTTTGTTAAACACATCACTATTCTTGCTATGAATTTTCCCTTTCCTAAGTGTGTTTTATAGAGAATACCATGATTGACTGACTATATTCTGCATTTATATTTTAATAGGCTTCAAAATGCATGAATACCCCAATTATGTATTTTTTCCCTAAAACCGCTTATATGGTGGTTTTAAGGCTGTTCCTAATATCATAATTGATACTCACTGATGATATTTTGCTATTTGATAATGTATGTGTGCCACAGTATAAGTTGCTGTAAAGAATGTCTAAAAAATAAAAAGGCACAATTCTTTCCTTCAGGGAGCTTAAAATTTAGTTGGGGAAATAATATATATGCTGAAACAACAGAAGGCAATATTAAGTTATATGTGATGAATAATTAACATGTAAAGCCAACTAGCAGAAATGCAGAAACTCAGAGGAAGAAGCAAGCAGGGAAAGAGTTATTTTTCATAAGATCTAGCCTGTGAAAGTTAAAAAAGATTATGAATAGCTAAAGAGGAAAGAACAGAGCAGGGTCTTTGGGGAACGAACACTAAACTGGGTTCTTGGGCCAAAACAGCAAAGGCAATGATGATTTCATGAGTAACACTTTTCAAGAGGCTCCCATGGTTTATTGCACCCTGCCCAAGGACACCAACCTTCCAGAGAACATGGTGAAGATTTTCATGAGGGAGAAAGGAATAGAATCTCTGAAAATATGTTCAGGCTCAATAAAAATTTAGATGCTCAGCATTGTCTGCGGAAAGACTATATAAACATTTGGAGACCAAAGTTTACCAAGAAAGAATAAACTGGTGAATTGATTGTAGAAATTGAAAATACTTGAATAATGAGGATACCTTGTAGGACCTCAATGCCCTTGTTCTAAATTTGCTCCTGCCATATCAGAAGAATTTTGTTTAGATCCTCCACTAGCTCCTGGAGCAAACCAAATGAGCATGCGTATTTGATGGTTACAATAACCTGGGCTACAATAAGTGAGCTCCATACTCAGGGCACCAGAATGATAGATGTTAAGCTTCAGCCAGGCTTGAAAGGAAGGAGACTGAGGTCAAAGACAAATACAATAACTGTCTCTGTATTAGGTCTGAGGGTGAAGCCAAACCATGGATTAAATAAAGGCTTTGCAAGGTGTGAAGGCAGGAAGAGCTGGAACAGGGGAAGTGATGAGGTGTGAGCGGCATATGTGAGTAGACTGAGAATAGAGGCTGTCTTAGTTCACTTTGTGCTGCAGTACCAGAATACCACAGACTGGGTCATTTATATGGAAAATAAATTTAATTTTTTCCACTTCTGAAGGCTGGCAAGCCCAAGGTCAAAGAGCAGCATCTGGTGAGGGCCTCCTTACTACATCATCCCATGGTAGGAGGTGGAAGGACAAGAGAGCAGAAGAGCAAGAATGGGCATGAGAGGGCTAACTCACTTTTATTCGGGAACCCCCTCCTGAGATAACTAACCCACTCCCTCGATGACATTAATCCATTCATGAGGATGGAGCCCGCATGTTCTAATCATCCCATAATGGGCCCACCTCTTACTACCATCACAACGGCAATTAAATTTCAATACGGGCCCTGGAGGGGACATGCAAAAAACAGCAGAGGTCATGAAAATTATAGGGTTATCTGAGCCCTGGTTTTATTTGGTGCTAAGTAGGGGCCCAGGCACAGGCTATCCAGGAAAGAAAAAGAGAAGAAGAGAGAAAAATAAATGGCCGTTTTGCCATTTTACCCCACAGTATACGTTTTATTAAAGACTTTCTTCTCATCCTGATACAAATTGATTTCATTTAAATAAAAGCATGACTTTAAATTATATCACCATTAACTTCAGGTCTTTAAATTATATCATTAGTAACTTCATTAACAGAAGAAGTTGACAAATCGATAACTATCTACATGGAATGATTTGAGATTGAAAGATATTTTCTTCATAAACTATTCCCAAATAACTGTTTCTACAAGGTAATATTTAGCTCATCTTTTACCCTCATTTTCCCAAGTATTCTTAACCCTTCCTCACTGGAAAATTCTATGGGAATAAGCTTCTGGTTTAGAGATTATGCTGGAAGAATAAGAAATATCTCCTCGTCCCTTTGTCATCACAGTCCTTCCTTCCATCCACCATATGCCAAATGTGGATCTTTTCTGTGAAGCTGGTGTCTTCACACGTAGGCCATTGGTTTTTGCCATTAATTCAAGACATACACATCAAAATGTCTGTGGTTTTTATGAAAAATAGATATGCAAACAACTGGAACATTCTACTCCGGATAGTTTCACCATTCTCAATGAACCATGTTTTACACACAAAGATGTACACACACACACATAGAGAGCCCTGTGGTTTTTAACCTTTGGTCAAAACCAAAACAGAACCCATAAATTCAACAAGGTTGTCTCTGGTCCCCAACTGTGCTGTCAAGTAGCCCAAATAGTACCACGGAAATGATAACCCTAGGCTGTCACCACCCATACTCCCCAGTCACTGCAGGCCTGGCTGGCTCCCTTGGGTGAGAAGTTTTGGAAATAGTAGAATAAAAATATCCTAAGGCTTGTGTTTATACCACAGAATAGAAAGTTAAGAGAGCCTTTAGGGAAGCTCTTCATGGCCCTTTCTATCTTGAATTGCACAAGAGATTTCTACTCTATAAGGCTGGACCTTGGCATTATACAAATATTGACATGAAGAATGCAACTGCAGGCTTTCCACAGGCACTCCTTGTTGTGTTGAAATGCCAAGAGCCTCTAAACACAGATAGAATCTTCCTTTCTTTTGCCCTTTTTCCAATGGTAACAGTAAGTATTTTAGGCACAGATCTCCATGGTATCGCAACACATGGACACTAGATTGAACTTAGTGTTGATGAACTGATCAGTGGTAAAGTCTAACACTTTAGCACAGAAGCCAGGACTATTAGGGAGCAGAATAGCTGTCATTGAGACAGACATCTTAGGGGGTCTCCACACTGAATAGTTGCTCAGAAGTAAGTGATAGCTGTAAGGAGAAGCTTTCAGATAGAGCTAAAAGGAATTAGAGTCTGTCTTTATATTTTAAAAGCTGGAATACTAAAACTAGATTCCTGGTATGGCAAGGAATCTAGTTTTGCAGTTACTGCAAGCAAGGAACATGCTCTGGCTGTCTTTCAGGTACATGCATAGTGAAATCAAGGGAGTTTTCCTGCTGAAGGAGAAGGAATTGAGACAAGAGTGATATGGTTTGGCTCTGTGTCCCCACCCAAATCTCATCTCCAATTGTAATCCTTATAATTCCCATGTGTCAAGGAAGGGACCTGGCGGGAGGTGATTGGATAATGGGGGTGGTTTCCCCAAGGCTGTTTTGGTGATATTGAGGGAGTTCTCATGAGAGCTGATGGTTTTAAGTGTCTGGAAGTTCCCTCTTCTTGCTCTCTCTTGCCTGCTGCCATGTAAGACATGCCTGCTTCCCCTTCTTCCATGATTGTAAGTTTCCTGAGGTCTTCTCAGCGATATGGAGGCCGCAGGAAATTTTTTCTTTATAAATTACCCAGTCTAGGCCGGGAGCAGTGGCTCAAGCCTGTAATCCCAGCACTTTGGGAGGCCGAGGATGGCAGATCACGAGGTCAGGAGTTCAAGACCATCATGGCTAACACGGTGAAACCCCATCTCTACTAAAAATACAAAAAATTAGCCAGGCGTGGTGGTGGGCGCCTGTGGTCCCAGCTACTCAGGAGGCTGAGGCAGGAGAATGGCGTGAACCCGAGAGGTGGAACTTGCAGTGAGCCAAGATCACGCCACTGCACTCCAGCCTGGGCGACAGAGAGAGACTCCGTATCAAAAAAAAAAAAAAAAAAGAAAATAATAAATTACCCAGTCTTGGGCAGTTCTTTAGAGCAGTGTGAGAACAGACTAATACAATGAGTCTCTCTATATCTTGAATTGTTAGAGAATGAAGAATTCTTGGCGAGGATTGAGAAAATGGTCCAAGACAGAACTTTTTAAAAAAGATTAATTTGTAGGCAATAGGAAGAATGTATATATTAATACATATATAAAAAAAGACTGGGCTGGGCACAGTGGCTTATGCCTATAATTCCAGCACTTTGGAAGTCCGAGGCAGGTGGATCACTTGAGGTCAAGAGTTCAAGATCATCCTGGCCAACAGAGTGAGTCCCACTCTGTCACCCAGGCTGGAGTGAAGTGGCACAATGTCGGCTCACTGCAGCCTCCGCCTCCTGGGTTCAAGTGATTCACCTGCCTCAGCCTCCAGAGTAGCTGGGATTACAGGTGTGCACTACCCTTCCTGAGAAACCTTTAAGGCAAAGAAGTACGTAGAGAATACACAGAAATTTTCCAAGGATCATGAAGGTTAAGAACTGGGATTCATACCTAACACTACAGAAAATGTCTATATAAATTCATAGAGAATAAACAAGTTATTCTGAATTTTAGTGGAAAAAGCTGAACAAGACCCCAGAATACCTCAGATGAGATAAGATAAGGATGAACTATGGCTGATGACAGAAAAAAAAAAAATGCCTTATTTGAAGAAAACAAAATAAATAGACCTGAAAGCAGAAAAAATTCCTATGTCAAGAAATTATAATCATTTATGCAAAATCATTTAACATAGAATGCACATTAAAAGGCAATGGGGTAAAGATCAAAAGATCAAAAGACAATACAAATGATTTTGGTATGGAGGTAGCTCAGAGATTATCTTGTCAAATGAGATTACGGGTAATATTTTCCTAATACAGATGAAAATTTGGCATAAAGGCAATTTACGGTCACAGTAGAATTCAACTGTTGAGTCATTGTTTCTTTTCATTCTTCTAAAAGTAGAATACCTAAAACATTCTTATCTTTTCTGCAGTTTCATGAATCAGGAAGCTGAAGAATAATAAGGAAACCCTTATACTCAATTTAGTTCTAAGCATCATTTAATAATGTGAACTAATGGGAAACGTAAGGGAGACTGTCCATGTCATTTTAACTCTTGGTTACCAAGGAAATATATTAATGATGATTAGAGCCAAACAAAACTGAGATAGGATCGAGTTGGGATGGAAAAGCATACCATGGGCTTTGGCATAAGATAGATCTGGTTTTAAGCCTCCTAGACTCAATTATTTACTATCTTAGGGACTTTGATCAAGTCAACACTTCTTTTCTGAGACTTTTGTTTTCCATCTCTAATGAGTAGTTTACATATATCCAGAATACAGTGTCATTAGCATATGCTGCCCTAGATCAAAAAATTTGACTTCAGAAATTCTGTAATTCTCTCTTCTATCAATAAGGTCACTGAAATAGAAAATTACTGTAATAATTCAAAATCTCGCAATTAACTATGTCTGCATATGGGGAGAGGAAAAATAGTCATACTGGGCAAGTTACTAAGCAACCACTTTGTAAAACCCTATCTCGCCAGGCTGAGAAGAGAACAAAGAAATGATGTTTTCCCGTTAGACCCTATTAATCCCCTTTAAAGGGGACACATTACCAACGAAAAGATGGCCAGTCATTTCTTTAACAACTGGTTGGTAAATGGGGTTTTGCATTTCTATGACTCTCCTTCTAATTTTCCTATATTAAATTTTAATGTTTCTTGAGACAGACCTCTTTGGGAGTCATGGAAGCTACAGTAAATAAATGAATGCTTGAAAAACCTAACCGATAGTTGCACACATATTTTGTCCTTGAAACTCACTTATGGATCCCCAGATAAAGTGAAACATAGAAGTATATTATTTCTAATTTCTTAGATTTGCACTCAAACTCCAAAAATATTTACTTATTAAAATAAAATGCAGATATTAAACCCAAGGAAATTATGAATGTTTACTAAAAAAGAAGACAAACAAAAATACTCCAAAAGTCACTTTAATAAGAAATATTGCAATTAAAAAGACTGAAAGGGGATATGATGGGATGCAGGACAGTGTTTTCTTTGCCTGATCCCATTTGAAAATTTAATGGGACTCATAATCTCAGAAAAATTGACTATAATCTGCAGATGAGAGTCACCCTGTATTTTATTAGCCTAAAGAAATAAAAAACACTACTTTAAAAAACCCACAGCTGTTTTTCCAGATGATTCCACAAACTTCTGAATCAAAATCTCTATGATGATGCCCATAAGTGTGTTTTTAACAAGCATCCTGATTGATCTTTAGCTAAGCTAAAGTTTGAGAAACACTTTGCCATAGTTTTAAAGATCTTCATTAGGAGTATCTGATATCTAACCAAAACTTAAATCCTACAATATTAAATTTCACTTTGCTGAATGAAATACATTTCCAACCTAGATTGCCCTATATTTTTGGTATGGATACTTTCTATAGATTTGATTGTATTGTCCATGGGAAGTTAAAAGAGCTACAACGCTAAGGGGTAAAAAATTATGCCTATCTGTGATTGTCATCTTGTTCAGTTAATAAGAAATAATAACAATCATATCACCCTGGGAAGTAACATGAGTTGTAGTGACCACTTTCACCTTGACAGCAGAACAGTAGGATCTCCAGAGATTATTTTCTAAGAAAGGCATAATACCCAAAAACTGAGTGTTATTTAAAGTTTTCAAAAGAAATAATTTCATAATGAAATGAACGTTGTAAGTCTAACAAAATTCAAGATGTATCTTTCCTTTAATTCTGATTATAGAATGTGCAAATTAGTAGAATAAAGAGGGATATATTTTTCTCTTTGGTATCACTTTAATCTTTCAAACTTGTGTTTATTTATGTTTTCTTTTTCCCAGGGAGAGAATAAAGTGGGGAGGGGAGACTTGGAAGGAGGGAGCAGACAAAATGAAACTGACAACCATTCCAGAAAAGACTGTTTTTTATGATACAGGAGTCCATTAGGGATTCAACAGAGGCAACTAAACTAATTACAAGAAGCTAAACAGCACCCCTCCCCTAAGGATGACATTCAGTACTGACCTGCTAAGAAGATAAATGCCAAACACATTTATTATCATAGCGGTCAGTGCTTGTCCTGTACTAAAACAATCCAGAATCTGCTGGCGCTGTCGGCCTTGCATCACACACTACCTGCATGAGAGCATCGTACATACAGGGAGGAGCCTGTCACACTGGGCAACGCAAGCATGCTGAGGCCGCGGAACGTCTGTGCCAGCACTTTCGCATCATTATCAATCATGCTCCAGCTCTTGCTGGGGCAACAAGAAGGAAATTTGTGGCATATAAATGTAAATCATTGCCTGCTCTTTGGAATAGAATAATCATCAAATTGATTTACTAGCTATGCATAGTTCTAAGAGAAAGTTTGAAAGTAGCGGGTGGTTTTGATAGGGTGCAGAGGTTGGCTTTTCCTGAATTATTCATATATAATTAAAATAAGAAGTGATCAGCATTATCTGTAACAGCTTTCTGGGTAGTAATTAACACTAATTCCTGGAAGCATACTGGAGTGAGAAGAAGGCAGAGAAGAAATTCTACACTCCATGTGTTTAATATCTCACCCCTTCATGTCCTGTTGTGGCCCAAATAAAGGTGTCTGATTTATACCAGCAGAGTTGGCACCAGCTATGTGCACATTTCTGCTGTTCTTCTTGTTTATTGTTATGTGTTTAAGTACTTAGGAGGCATCAAGAGGAAGCCAATGGGAAGACCTTCTCCATGACTGTAAATTCATAGTCTTGAGAAACAATGTTGATAGGCTTGGACAGGAATAAACACATCCCTAAAACCATACACTTTGCCATAATTTTAGTACCTGCGCAAATCTAAATGGTTTTCTTCTTCTTCTGTCTTTTCCAATACTATGCATTATGCTCAGTTCAACCCTAAAAATGAACAGGCAACCCTCAAATGAACAGGAAAATACTGATACATTGACCTTCCTTCAGTACTAGGCTAGCACTATCTATAGCATAGGAAAGATGCAGTCATTCCAGAATGCACCACCCTGAACACTAATTCCATCAGCAGAATAATAGAACTACAAATTCCTCATCATCCTAGAAACTGTGTTCAGGATCCTCATTTGACAAGCAACATTGGAATGGCAGATGCAAAATGACAAGATTTGTCCACAATTTCTTAGAAATAATAGAAGTTCTACTTGATTCTCCATTCAGAAAAAAAAGAGGATGCCATTATTATAGACCAATGAAAGAAATTATTTTTATTTGATTAGGGTAAAAATAGCAACCTGTCAGATGTAATCTTATATACAGGACAAAATATTTACAATTATGCTACAACCTTTTTTTTTTTTTTTTTTGAGATGGAGTCTCGTTCTGTCTCCAGGCTGGAGTGCTGTGGTGCAATCTCCGCTCACTGCAACCTCCACCTCCCGGGTTCAAGCGATTCTCCTGCTTTAGCCTCCCGAGTAGCTGGGACTACAGGTATGTGCCACCAGGCCCAGTTAATTTTTGTATTTTTAAGTAGAGATAGGGTTTCACCATGTTAGTCAGTCTGGTCTCAAACTCTTGACCTTTTGATCTTCCTGCCTCGGCCTCCCAAACTGCTGGAATTGTAGGCATGAGCCACTGCACCTGGCCACAAAATTTACATTTTCTACTCTATAGTGTAGAGAGGCTGTATATACATCACACACACACACACACACACACAGCCTCTCTGTAGTATAGAGAGAGTAGAAACATATAGTGTATATATGTTTGGTCACAGGCCCTTGAAACATAATAGTGTACATATATGCTATAGCATTTATGCTGAACAGGAGGTTCAAGGGCCTGTGAGAAACATATCGTGTACATATATGTTTCAAGGGCCTGTGACCAATTTACCACCAAATTCAAAATCTACTTTAATATATACTTAATAGAATTGAATTCACTTTTTTGGCCTTCTCATTATAGCCTCTGACATTTTTAGTAACACTTTAGCAAGTAAGACTTACATATGTTTATATATGCATGTGTATATTTATATATGTAGATAGATATGTAAACTATCTACACATTTAAATGTACACATGCATATATAAGCATATTTATCTTTATTATTTAATAGTATTATTAAGCATTCTTAAATATAATTCTATTATTATTCTTGAGAATCATCTGTTAGAATAGTTAACATTTAACATCTTTTTTCCTTCTATGCATAGATGTAGGTACACCGTAATGTTGTTTATCAACTACTGTGGGTAATTAGATGAAATGACATGCTTTGTGAATGAGCAATTAAACTTTTTGGACAGTGAAATATTTGTTATTTACTGAGTGTGATTCTAAAAATATCTGCTGAGGTGCTTTTATAGGCAAGTCAATCTTCTTGTTATTTCTTTCAGGATAGCTTCTATGGCGTGTCATGAATGTTATAACAACCCCCCTTTTCACAATTTATCATGAGAAAAAAATCCAAAAACATTACAATAGTACATGTACAAAGGTGTTTATTGCAGTATTGATTACTGTGTTTACTGCAGTAATGAACATTTCAAACCACCTAGATGCTCAACAACAGACAGAAGAAATAATTATGACTTATATCAAATAAACATACAACCTCTACAATATTTTCAAAATACTAATTTAAAAACTGGATGGCAACTGGGAAAAGAAAGATGTTGATGTAACTATCTAGAATGAAAAGCACAAGGTAAAAGTGAATTTTTGTTACATTATGCATGTGTAGTCGAAAACTACACAATGGCAGGGGAAGTAGCACATTCATTACCACTGGTTGGTTTTTACAGATTTTATCTCTGTAATTCTTAGTCTATGATATACACAATTAAAACTATTTAAAGATATCAGGGCATTCATTACTGTAGTATTTTATGACACTATCATGACTTTTCTTCAGCACGCTTTGGAACCAAATACTCTCTGTGCCACTACAATTTTTTCCTCAAATGCAACTGCAATACGTGAAGTTGTACTGTTCTCTTCCAGCTCTAGCATTTATGCTGAACAGCATATTCCTCCTGCTTTGGGAATTCCAGCCAATCGCTGCCCCATCTCCCCACCCCCACCCCCCACCCACCGAGATTTCAAAGTATCTGCTAAAAGTAGCTTCCCTCAACACATGCTTGGTACCAGTGTTACTTTTCTATTGCTGCATGATAAATTTCATTTTAAAACAACACAAATTTATCATCTCACAACTCCCCAAGGTCAGGTGTCTGGGCCTGGGTTAGCTGGGCCTCTGCAAGGGCTCTTCCGACTGCAGGCAAGGTGTCTGCTCTTGCTGCCATCTCACCTGAGGCTCAGGATTTCCTCCCAAGCTCATTCGCATTGCTGAAATAGTTTTGTTCTTTGAAGTTTGTATTAGGTCATTCTCACATTACTATAAAGAAATACCTGAGGATGGGTAATTATAAGGAAAGGGGTTTAATTGGCTCATGGTTCTGCAGGCTGTACAGGAAGCATGGTGCCAGAATCGGCTTGGCTTTTGGTGAGGCCTCGGGAAGCTTACAATCCTAGCGGAAGGCAAAGGGGGAACAGACATGTCACATGGCTAGGGCAGGATCGAGAGAGAGGAGGGAGGTGCCACACATTTTTAAATGACCAGATCTCATAAGAAGTCACTATCACGAGGAGAGTATCAAAGGGGATGGTGCTAAATTCATGAGAAACCCACCCCCCATGATCCAATCACCTCCTACCAGGCCCCACCTCCAATATTCAGAATTCCATTTCACATCCAAACTATATCACAGTTACAGGACTAAAGTCCTACTTTTTTTTTTTTTTTTTGAGACGGAGTCTCGCTCTGTCACCCAGGCTGGAGTGTAGTAGCACGATCTCGGCTCACTGCAAGCTCCGCTTCCCGGGTTCATGACATTCTCCTGCCTCAGCCTCCCAAGAAGCTGGGACTACAGGCGCCCGCCACCACGCCCAGCTAATTTTTTTTTGTATTTTTAGTAGAGACAGGGTTTCACCGTGTTAGCCAGGATGGTCTCGATCTCCTGACCTCATGATCTGCCCACCTCTGCCTCCCAAAGTGCTGGGATTACAGGCGTGAGCCACCGCGCCTGGCCTAAAGTCCTACTTTCTTGTCAGTGTGGGGGTTGTTTTTAGCTCCTACAGGACCCACAAGGCCCTCTTTTTGCTCTTAAAGTTCAGCAGGAGAATTTCTTTCTAGTCCTCTGTCACCTTGTCTTATATAATATAATGTCATCATGAGAGGGACTATGCCACCACCTGGCTCCTATAAGGTAACCTAATCATCAGATCCACTGAAGGGGAGGGGATTAAACATGGCATGTACACCAGTAGGTGGAAACCTCAGCAGCCATCTCAGAATTCTGCTTACCACTAGAATTTATTTTATTTCTTTATGCTATACATAGCATAAAGAAATTAAGAAATTTGTTTCTTTCTAAGAAATAAATACATTATTATGTCAGATATAAAATATATAAATCAGAAAATTATGTATAGTCCCTTGGTTTCAACAGAGCAAAGAGGATGAGAAAGGTAGAATATTCTTTTATGCAGAGGGGCAGCATCTTTCTATGATTTGTGGGAAGGACAGCATTGCCTCAGTGAAAAAGTAAGTAATGACATATTTCACTTTCACGCAGGATTTTTTTAATTAATGATATTAAATTGATAAAGAGCTGGTATCTTATTCAGGAATGAATTGTTATTCTGTCTCCTCAATAATCTGGTCTGTAATCTGCTTGCATTTCCTCACAGGTTAGTGTTTTTGTTCAGGTATATCTCTAGGGTAGCCTCTGCAAAATATGGCAGATGTTACAGTAATTAAGAGTGCACCTAAACTAAAACGCATTCTGCCTCCCTTCAGCTCTACTCTATACATGATTGTGTTAATATTTATACGATAGTGTATGTGGTTTGAAAGCATGCCAAGTTTGTTAGGACCATGGGTACACTCATCAAAAAGGCAGCTCTCTACTTTCTTCTGTTGAATAAATGAAGTCAGGAAAACGGATAAGTTAGCTGCTTTTCTGACGTTTCATGACTAATCAGTGATGTAACCAGGATTGTGACTCATCTGCTGATTATTTGCCTGTGTGTGCACAGCCGGCATAAAAATGTAAGCACTATGAGACAAGCTTGAGTTGCAAAGGCAAGCCGGAAAAACCTCTCTCTTAATTCCCCAAATAGCATCTCTTTGGAGAAACCAGGTAATACCATAGACTTGTCTTCAATGAATTTACTGCATCTTTAGACACAAACACAGACATACGGATGTTTAATGTTCCCAGCTGTCAAATTTACTGAGTTAATATCCATTTAGGAACATAGCTTAGCACAGTCATTCTAGAAGTGACTGAACAGTTTTTCCTAGCTGATCTCTTTCAAAGACAGCCATCCACATCTCTGCACCCCATAAGCACTGCAACATCATCTCGGATAATTGCTTAACTCTCTATGGGTTTCTAACAAGCACCTTCACACTGAAATATAGCTTTTTAAACCCTTTAAGCTCATCTCTCTGTTAATGGAATCTGCCTAACTCCCTACCGGGACTGACTAGCACCAAATAAATATTCTTGGAAGTTATCATTTTCTTATTTACTTTTGCAATAGCACACAAAATTTTCCTTGTTTAGCAGGTGTTCCTGTTCTCCAAGTTCAAGTCAAAGCAGAATTTCTCGGATAAAGGGAAAAACAAATCTCCTTCTAAGAGTTAATCAATACCTTTTCAAAATGTTTCTCTTGCAGTGCGACTGGTGTTCATCCTTTCCTTTCCATTTCATTCCCATTGTTTTTTTAATGCTGTTAATTTTAGATGGTAGATACTTGTGCTTTGGTTTCTTTTTAAAAAAATTTCTCTGCCAGGTGCGGTGGCTCACGCCTGTAATCCCAGCACTCTGGGAGGCTGAGGCAGGTAGATCACGAGGTCAGGAGATCGAGACCATCCTGGCTAACACAGTGAAACCCCGTTTCTACTAAAAATACAAAAAATTAGCCAGGCGTGGTGGTGGGCGCCTGTAGTCCCAGCTACTCGGGAGGCTGAGGCAGGAGACTGGCATGAACCCGGGAGGCGGAGCTTGCAGTGAACCGAGATCGTGCCCCTGCACTCCAGCCTGGGTGACAGAGTGAGACTCCATCTCAAAAAAAAAAAAAAAAAAAAAAAATTCTCACTTTTTTTTCATTCCTTCTAGTAAATTTTTTCAAATAGTCTCACAAAGAATGTCTACCATCTTGGCATATAATAATAGGTCTACAGACATCAGACCTTCACTGTTCACTTCCAAACATATCCTAAGTAATAGACAAACTTTGTTATCTTGTCTTAGTCCATTCAGACTGCTATAACAGAATATCATAGGCAGGGTGACTTACAAACAACAGAAATTTATTTTCCACAGTTCTGAAGGCTGAGAAGTCCAAGAACAAGGTGTTGGTGGATTCAGTGTCTGGAGAGGGACTGCTTCCTGGTTCACAAGCATCTGTCTTCTCACTGTATCCTCACAAAGAGTAAGGGCTGAGAGACCTCCCTGGGGCCTCTGTTATAAGGTCACTAATCCCATTCATGAGGGCTCTACCCTCATGACCTAATCACCTCCCAAAGGCCCCACCCCCTATGACCATCACACTGCCAATTAGGTATCAATGTATGAATTTAGTGGGGAGCATAACTGTTTAGACTATATAGTGTATCTCATTCCATCTGAACATTGAATCTGTCAGTCTGGGGTAATTTTTACACGTTGCTTCAAATGGAGTAAGAAAAGACAACGTTTTGTCGATGACAGCACTCTAACCCAGCCCTGTCCCTCTCTGTCTGCTCCTCTTCCTTGTGACCCTGTGGCCCCTCCTCAAGGGGGCCTGTGCTGAACTTTAGAGTTTATAGTCCCTCATGCTCAGAACTTGCCAAGGCCTATAAAACATGAAGACTTTCCAATAGTATTTTTTTTTTTTTTTGCCTCATGATATAAGAATAATACTTTCTTCCTCTACTCACAAAATACTCTGTTGCAAGAATCCCCATATAAGAACTGCTCATATATCACTCCTCCCAGGTAAGATACTTGAATTTAACTGGGATTCTAGAAGAAAAACTAAATCCCCAGAAACCCATGTATTTTGGGGATGTCAGGCTGAAAAAAATAGGTGACATCTGGGGAAGAAAGACAGGTCACTACAGCGATCCTCAAGTCACTGTATAAATTACAAAAATTACTTTACAAATTACATTTAGGTTTTCAAAGCACTTTCATATGAATTAGTGCACTTGGGACAGACAATAATTTGTAGTGGTAAGTAAAGGAACTTTTAGAATCACTTTTACTTATACAGCACAGGAACGTTAAATGATTAAGCAAGATGGGCCAGCTAGTTATTGGAATTCGGGCTAAAATAAAACTACAGGTCCTGACACCATAAAGCTTGGACTCAAGTAGATTATAAGAGGTCAACTCAAATCTCGTAAGTAGTAGGAAAATTTAAACCAAAGAGAGGCCTTGGTTTGAATTGTTTATTCATTTGAACCTTGTAGATAATAAAAAAGGTCCAGGAGTTCTATTTCCAAATAACAAACCATCATTATTTTCTTCAAGTATGTTGTGCAACCTCCAACTATATCATATGAGTTCATCAAGAAAGTATTTGTGAACTTAATTCCACTGTCATCCACACTAAAAAATAAGCCATGTTCTATCCAGAACAGAGGTTTGAGTAGTCCCAAGGCTCACCTTGTATTCTCCTAATCCTATAACTCTTTTTTACTTTATACCTTTGGTTTGAAACCACTCCTGTATTTGTTCCTTCATATAGCTTTCTGTGGTTAAAATCAATATCTCCTCTGCAAAAGCACTGAAGAGAAATCACCATTATAGAAGACATCATATTCTCTTTCAGTTAAGGATTATATTTATTCAAATATGACCCATCCACGCCTCACCTGTATCCTAGAAATTTAAGCTAAAACTCCATGAAGGTAAGAACCTTCTCTCATATTTCTTTACACCCTCAGTAGCTAGCCCAGAACCCAACACATAGCAAGGGCTCGATAAATATTTACTAAACTGAATTCAACTGAATTTGATTTGAATCAGATTGACATGTATTGCTATTTCTTAAATACCCCTATAAAGATCCCCTATCACTGATACAATTCTGTATGCCACGTACAAAAAAAATTCTGTAAAAAATGGAGAAAAGCTTACAATAATCTCCACAGAGAACCAGAGGCAGTAATGAGAAGGGTAAGAAGTAAAGTAAATGTAGAGGCAGCAATCTGGTTAGAGGGGTGCTACATGAATTATTTATTTATTTATTGAGTCAGACTTTTTGCTCTTGTCACCCAGGCTGGAGTGCAATGACGTGATTTCAGCTCACTGCAACCTCAGTCTTCAGGTTCAAGTGATCCTCCTCCCTCAGCCTTCCAGGCATCTCGGATTACAGGAGCCCACCACCATGCCTGCCTAATATTTTTGTATGTTCAGTAGAGATGGGGTTTTACCATATTGGCCAGGCTGGCCTCCATCTCCTGACCTCGGTGATCTGCCTGCCTCAGCCTCCCAAAGTGCTGGGATTACAGGTGTGAGCCACTGGACCTGGCCTGCTACGTGATTTAAATTGAAGCTGTGTCTGTGTAGCCAGCACAACATTTTTATATTACATGTAGCTAGGTGTCCTGATGCAAGTGTGAATTTGGGTGGGGAGTGACTCATGGCTATCTAGGGCGGGCTAAGCCAGCTACTCTTGGCACTGTACAGGAGCCTGATAGGCTCTCCACCCGCATAATTCAAACAGATGGTAGAACACTAGAACACTTGGGTGCATCCAGAAACTAACCCAAGTAGGTCAGGAGAGTATTCCAAATATTATCTTAATTATTTCAGTGTAATTATAGCCAGTGTAATTTCTTACCAAAAGAAGTAGTAAGCATACTCCTTCATTTATCTCAAACTATGCTTAAATAATAGCACTGGGTGAAATTGTTGTGTAAATTAAGTTAGTTATGCAATATCCCATTAAGGAATATCCTGGAAAGCTAGATTTAAAATAAGATATTGATTGTATCTGCATCTAATTTGTGGGCTATGCTAGTGTCTCCTCAAGCTCATGGGGCGAGAGAGGGGTTTGGTTCACAAAGTTAGTAAATCATCTTTATCACCCTGGGAGTTCGTTGAATTACAGATTTCTCTAGCTCTGTCCACTCTGAGATTCTGATTCAGTAAAACTGAAGATTTTATATTTCTCTTTAATATTGAGCACAACTGAGTAAGCTATATTTTATTACTATTTTCATCTATACATATCTAATTTAAGATTTTTATTTCAAATGCATTTCTTCTTAAAGCATATAATGAAAAATAGAAGCATTAGGAGAGACATCAGTTTTTGCTATAAACAAAAATATCACCATCAGTGCATAGATTTTAATTCGATATTTTATCTACTTAATTTTAGTAGCATTCCTCAAGAGAAAATAGAAAATTTGCAAACTGTCTACAAACCACATGTATGCAAATATGTCTTTAGTCTGTCAATCAGTTGATTATCTATTTACTTACTTATCTCTGTCATCTATTGGCTTAAAATTTTATTCAGATTGCCTTTTCTATGATGCTTCCTAAATAACTACCATATACACCTATTTTACAAGTATTTGTGTTTCTTTTGTTGATTGAATTTCTAAAATCAGAAAACTACCATTATCAATCCATCAATGTGGATTTCTTACCTCCATCACCATCCAACTTACAGTCCTTCCTTTTAATTTTAAATACTCTAACTGGGCACAGTGGTGCATGCCTGTAGTCTTGGCTACTTAGGAGGCTGAGACAGGAGGATCACTTGAGCCCAGGAATTCAAGGCTGCAGTGAGCTACGATGGCACCACTGCACTCCAGCCTGGGTGACAGAGCAAGAGTCCAGATCCAAAGATAATAATAATAATACTTAAATTAATTGTAAAGAATGCTCGAGTTTGGTGACCTTAACAGAAAAATAATTTTATCTTACAGTACATTTTAAAATACACACGCGCACACACACACACACACATACCATATGACAGCAGAAATCCCCTCAGCCACCTGAATAGACTAGTCTTAATATTGGTGTGATACTTATTTCTGTGGGTGATACAGGTTTAGAAGTGAATTTTCCCAGAAATGAAGACAAAGGAATGAGTAAAAAGTACATCAGAGGATATCTTATCTATACTAACCTAGAGTCTCATGCCAAGAAGTATGCCCAGAGTAATTATAACTTCTGTTCAGATCGCTCTTCATTGGCATTATTCAAATACAGAAAATTGAGTGAGAGTGTGACCTTGTTCACACTAGTGAACTTGTTCTCCAGAGAAGAAAACTGACAACAGGCTTTTTTGTCATCAAAGGGTGAAGAAATGTGACAATCCAGGAACTGGTTTTACGGCCCCATCTGCTAAACCAGAGAGAAATCAAGATTTTACAGTTCTATAAATATTTTAGTGTATCCCATCATTTATGAACTGTGGCAGCTATCATAAAATGTCTCTGACTTTTGTTACAACTGCATATAAGGCCAGAAAATTGCATCTCGTGGTAAACCATAAAAACCTAAGTAAAAGCACCATTCCTTTCAGTATATTCTAAAAATATACAACCTTCCTGTCAGTACATGGCAGGGTAGTTACCATCCCAGGATGCCTGTTTTTTTCTCATTTTTTTTTATCTGATCTTACCCTGGTCTTTTCAAGCCCTTTTGTATTTCAGTATCTTTTTATGTTTCATAAATAACAGCTATTGCCATATAACAGCTGAAATAGATTTTACTTTGTCACAACACACGGTAAGCAAGAGATACTTGGATGATGATAATGCTGCCTTGCAATAAGCCTTTATTTTTGACCTTATGTCTAATTGCTTAAGATGTGATTCTCATTTTTTTCTCTACTGTGTTTCTTTAGTATTATAAGATCACTTAATTAAGAGGCAATCAGCACATTTACAAGGAGACGCTACTCCTAAGAAACCATGTAGGTAAAACATACATAAAGCTGACTTGACAGTGAGATTAAAATGGTGATTAGTGTATTGCTTCATCTTCTTATTCCATATACTCTTGTTCTCTGACTTTTAAAAATGTATGATACGTGCGGTATTTTAACTCTTAAGTATGGTTTGATTTTTCTGATGCCTTCAGAAACGTGGTAGCTGTGAGGGTCACATCACATCTCAAGGACGACAAACTATCCACATTGGCATCTTTGAACCAGGCAGAGGACTGTTTCTCTTACTATGAGACTGTGGTTCGATAGGCTGCAAAAGTTAACAAGGCAACAGATCCCAGGGCTGGAAGTCATTCATCGAAATCCAAGAGCATACACACACACTCCTGTTGTATTCTGAAATACATAGGATGCTCTGTGGATCATATTTTGGGGGATTAAGCTATAGTATTATTCTTGACTCTTATTTCTTACACACAGATGAATGCATGATTCTCAATGTTCAAATTCTACCTGAGCATTTACCCAAGTCAAATATTTCTCAGCTTATTTATTAATATGATTTCTAACCCCCTAAAATCTGCCCTTCCACTCCCATCTTCCTCCCTATAAATAAGCCATTTTCATTTGCAGTGAACAAAGCCAGCCTCATACTTGGGGTGGGAATGTGAATGTGAGGCAATATGAAGCTTATTTATTGTTCATGAATGTAGCTCGGGCACACTCAGATTTGTGACAAACTGCCCTCTGTGCCTGTGCTCTCAGATATAAGTGGTGGGAATAAAGTCATACCTTGGCCCTTCCTTTGTACTCTATATAGAGTCCAGCTCTGGCCTGGGAAAATACTTTCAGACAAAATGTCTGAGCAGAAGAAGAATGGACAGAACTCTGAGGACATTCTTGAGGCACTGGCAGAACCTCTGCAGGAAGACAAGAGCATTGCTGGTGTGGGCCTAGGGACCCCCACAGCCCAGAACTGGCATTCCTTAATGCTACTACTGAAATTGCATTAATATTAACAGGTGTTAGAAAGCATTCTGAGCTTGAACCTTTAATGGCAATGAAAAGAGGAGGCAGTAAATATTTCTGACTGAGAAACCAGTGGCTTGGAACATCTGAAACAAAGCTTTCTGGATGCACTGACTTATGAAAACTATATTCACATGCTATATAACAGAACCCCAAGCAAGAGAATTAGCACTGAGAGCTACAGCGATGGGAAGGACTTACCTTGATTCACAATGGTAGCCCATGAATTACAGTCTCATGAAACAGCCCTAAAAGTTTGGCCACTTGCTAGCAAAGATGAGCTCCTTTAATATCTCAAATCCTTAATTTTCTCTTCTGTAAAATAGGCCCTTTGAGCTCCCCATACTGGCAATGTACTACGGGCAGAACTACGCTACTTGTGAAACATCTTGAATAACACCCCTCTCTCATCATGTTGTAGTAAGAATCAAAGTATATAAGGTAATGAAACTCTTAGCAAGTTCCTGAAGCAGAGTAAGTACTCAACAAACTGTAGCTCATGTTGGCACCACTATGTCGGTGAGCCTTGCATGTAGTAGGTGCTCAAAACATCTTGGTCGAATTGAATTAAATTGAACAGAGACGTAGGGAGTTTTATGTAAGATTATTCTTCTACTCATTACAAACAGTCCTGCATGAGGACATTTCAGCTATATTAGAATAGGATTGAATTGAATGAATATGAAATAATGCCAAATGTGATACTAAGCACTGTCTGCTATTTACCTTATGGAATTCTCTTTTAATTCTGTAGTTAAGTGTTTTTTCCACTTTACTGATAAACATTAAATTTCAGAGAGGTGAATTTACTTGCTTGTGTTTACATAACTGAATGACAGAATCAGGGTTTGAATTCAGGTTACCTGGTTCCCAAACCAAAAGGCAAAAAGGTATAGACAATGGCTGCCTGAAGAAACTGAAAGGTTACCAAGTCAACATTCTATTTGTCTCAACAGAAAAATAGCATTATTCCTGCTGAGTAAAAAAGTGATAGACATCTTAATATACTACCTAAAACTTCCTATTTCTTAAAGTGTTATGGTTTGTGGGAAGTTCTGTAATTGGAAGTCAGTGGCTAATAAGTTGTGCATGCTCTTCCCCTCTACAGGGAGTACTGATGGGGGTGGAACATCAGGACTACAACTACTACGACATGTTGTGTGTTTCCTGAGGAAAGAAGGTATCTCTCATCTGCTCCCACACTAACGAACAGAAGGACATTCCAGGAACATTCTGCTAGTATCTTCTCTAGTTTGGTGAAGAAAAACAGAATACTATCTGAGATCTTATTTGTTGTTGTTTTTGTTGCAGCATTGTTGTTTTTGCCCTTTCACCAGGAGACAGAACTAGAACCAATGAGTAGAAATTACAAGGAAGTAGATTTAAATTCCATAAAATAAGCAGCTTTCCAACCATGAGAGCCATTGCTGAGTATCACCTTCTCTAGAAGGTATTTTATCATTTGGAAGGAAATTAAACAGATGACTTACAGGTTGCCTTTTGACTCTTAATTCTATGATTTGATGGCAGAAGGCAACCCTAAAGCAGATATTCTTGAACTGATAACTCCTCATGACATTTTTTAAGGAAAATGAAGTCTCATCATTTTAAAGAAAATCAGAGAGGCACAGTACGAGAAAGAATTCATTCAATTATGCAACCTAGACATACTGAGACCCTTATCTGTTTTGATCGAAGCAAATGTGTCTCCATCCTTGTGAACCACACAGAACATCAGGATCTAGTTGTAGACAATGAATCTGGTAGAGTCAGACAACATATAAATATAAATGAAAGCTAAGACATTTCAAAACTGCAAGGCGGGGGTGAAATTTTAATCAAAGTAGACCCTGATGTATTTCTGTGCTCTTCTTCATTGTCCATGGTCCACCGTGCTTGTTAAATCTGAGTGCTGACAAGACCACGGTCTTGGGATAAACAGCCCTGAATTCCATTTCTGAGCTGCCCAAGGGTATCACAAAGCACAACCCCTTCTCTCTGTCTTCAGTTAAGAGTTTATGATGAGCCTGATAGAATGACTATGGATTGGGAGAATTCATTTCCGAAGCAGGAAGTGAGACCAAGAGGAAGTTCAACAAAGCTGATGCACGTTGTGGTAACTAAATCCTCGTCTGCATTTAATCAAGGGGCACTGGTGAGTCACAACTGGGAGAGCAGGGCTCCCCATGCCAGTAATCAGCAGCAGAAGGCCACATCAAATGCCGCTCCGGTGCTCGACTTCCTACTCTCTATTGTTCCACAGACATTCTTAGACAGAGTGGAAGATGCGACATAGACAGTGTGTGCTTTTAAGTCCTTGTTTTCAAGCTGCATGGCTTTTACAGAAATGTGTGCCTCAAAGCCACAAAGACAGCGAGTACAATAATATTTACCAAAAACTCAGGGACCTTGCCAGATTTGGACCTGAGACACTGATGGCTGTCTGGAGCCTCCTGCTCCAGCAGCTCTGTGTTTAGACCCACGGGAGATGCTGTGCTTCTCTCTTGTCCATGCTGGCATCTTGCCTGGCTGAAGGGGCATCTCCCCTCGTGTGAGTTATCTCTCTCCCCAAGATCTCAAGGGGACTCCAAGGCAACTTTGCCTAGAGCTTTACACTTTGAAAGTCTGCCCCTGGAAAATGTTATCTTGCCGTGGCACATGGGCCTCTGTGGGAAGTGTTATTCTCTAAGGAAAGCAAATCATTCTTATTCATCACAGAATGCTGCCTAAAATACAAACTATAATGTGCAATGTAGGAAGATTACTGTACGTGAAGTTATAGAGTAAAAGTAAAAGTTAACATTCCAAAACTACAAACAGAAAACTGTATCTAGATTTACTTTCCTAAAGGAATATAAATGGAATAGAGGCTAGAAAAATTGTGATGTTAATTTTCAGGCCATTTCCTTATTCTATGAATTAAAATCTGTAAGTAACATCAATTTATACTGAACAAGTTTGGAGATTCAGAATAACATGACTTTGCAAATAGCTCATTATCATGTTCTTACTCACACTGAAGCTACATACCACTTTTGAATTCAGCCATAAATTTAACATTTTTTTTTCATTACTTCATTTGGAATTTGAAATTTGAATCATTAAAACATTAAAATATATTTTAAATGTAAATACCATGTCATATTTTCTTTAAATTTCCATATTCATTTGGTATCTAAGTGGTTTCCTATAATCAGAAGAAGCCATCATTGTTGGCTTCGTTAATTGGTTATTTTATTCTCTATTTCCTAATATTAATAGTCAATACATAACATTCATTAAATGTTCACTTCATCCCAGAAAGTAAGATATGAGAGTCTGGGCTGAGGGAGGTTTTTCTCTTTTCCGCTTGTAAAAAAAATGCATCCCTTTATGATCAATAGAAAAGTTTCTGCAACAATTCTAAAAGTCAATTCTCTATTGAAATCAAAGTGAGGTTAATGGTTTCTTAAAATGTTTACTGACAGCTCACCGAGAACCCACCAGCTTAATGAGCAGCTTTTGTTCACAATTTAAGGCAGCTGTCCTGTTCTGCTCAGGGGACATTCGGTCCTAGAAGAGAAGTGTTAACGCAGATCACAAGTAAAGGACGTCATAGACCTTTCTGCATCACTTGTTCTTTTAACAGAAGGGATCTGTGGATGAATAAAGTTGTTCTGAACAAGTTTCTATTCAATATTAGAAAGATGACAACTTTTGGAAGACAGTGTGGTGATTCCTCAAGGATCTAGAACTAGAAATACTATTTGACCCAGTGATTCCATTACTGGATATATACCCAAAGGATTATAAATCATGCTACTATAAAGATACATGCACACACGTTTATTGCGGCACTATTCACAATAGCAAAGACTTGGAACCAACCCAAATGTCCATCAATGATAGACTGGATTAAGAAAATGTGGCACATATACACCATGGAATTCTATGCAGCCATAAAAAAGGATGAGTTCATGTCCTTTGCAGGGACATGGATGAAGCTGGAAACCATCATTCTCAGCAAACTATCACAAGGACAGAAAACCAAACACTGCATGTTCTCATTCATATGTGGGAGTTGAACAATGAGAACACATGGACGGAGGGCAGGGAACATCACACACCGGGGACTATCAGGGGGTGGGGGGCTGGGGGAGGGATAGCATTAGGAGAAATACCTAATGCAAATGATGAGTTGATGGGTGCAGCAAACCAACATGGCACATGTATACCTATATAACAAACTTGCACGTTGTTCACCTGTACCCTAGAACTTAAAGTATAATTAAAAAAAAGAAAGAAAGATAGCAACTTTTCTACTCTATGAACTTTTCCTAAGCTCCTTTGCACAGCTATTTGTTTTTCCTAGTTACATTATTTCTTATGGGGATCAACATGTTGGCTTGGGGAAAGCAATCTGATCATGTAATTGCATCCAGAACAAAGACTCCTAGGACCCACTAGGCTGGCATGAGTTTACAGCATCCTATTTACACTACCTATAGGAAGACCACCTTACTTCAAAGCAAAATAGAGAATGTTTTTCTTTAGGTATGTTTTTCAAAACAAGACTTGGTGTATCCACAGAAATTAGAGATAGAGAGGGAATATTAAAAAGTTTCCTTTGCTTGTTCCAATTTTTTCTTTACTTTTAGTTCCTTTTTTTCATTGCAGGCTTAAATAACAAACACAATGGGAAATGGTCCTGCCCTCCCATGAAACTATAAACACTCTGCAAACACTAGAACAAAATGGAAAGGAAAGAAAAGAATATAAAAGGAAAGGGTTTTAGGTTAAGGCATTGACTCTGCTGTCTTAGAAAAAATCGTTCCCTTTCCACAAAACTTCTGTTCTTATCCGTCATGCTTTCAGTGGCCTTTCCTGTTCTTCATAACATGCAAGTGAAGAATCACTGGGTGACAGTGAACACCATTAACCTAATGACTTGGAGGGCTTTGCCCTGGGCCATGATTTACATTCTTATGTTCTCAAGACTTAATTTGGTTTAGCCATGACTTAATTTCTTTAGGGGATTGAGCCCAGGGACCTCTAATAATTTCCATGTCTATAGTATCATGTTGTTGGTAAATCACACTCAGGAATAATCAACAGAGCCACACTCTACTTAATTTATTAATAAAATTTTACTAAATACCACTGGCAATTTTATTCCATAACCACTCCTTATAACGGGTGCTTCCTATACTTAATACACAGATTCAGCATTGCAATATAAAATAAATAAATAGCTAAGAACAGTTTGACCATCTCATTTTTGTGCTGGGGGCACAGCCTAAGAATCAAACTTCCCATTTGTAAACATTTCCACTTGGAAGTACCTCCTAGAAGAGTTTGTTGTATGCCACTAACATGCCGACAGTAATAATGCATGGGTTTCATTCTCTATTACACTGTTTAAGTTAAACTTTTCTTTGTATCATCAGTGCTTTCGCCTGAGACTAAATGATTCCCAATCTGCATTCCCTTAGACGATGCACAGATCATTTGAGAATGGCTTTCCCGCTCTGACAAGCTTGCAATTTTATTTAAACAAATTCTTTTCCCCAGATTCCCTACAGAACAGCTATTGTACCCTTTTGTTGATTGTAGTGGACATACTGCAGATCTCCAATTACCTCCCCATGGACCACCCACCACAAGAAGGTTTTGTCTTGCCAGCACAGAAGCACTGGCAGCCTCTTGCCTCCTGGAGACTGGAGCGAGGCCTTTGTCTCAGACCTGTCTCCAAGTTTAACAGACTCCACTGGCCCCGCATCTGTGCTTGTCCTGACATAGAACAACCTAATCAATTATGCCAAACCACTTTGGAGTAAATACATTGTCTAACAGAATAATAATTAGGTGGTAAAAAGAAAACATTATAATGTTCTTTTGGATAGGAGGTTGACAGCTTCCAGACAAATGTAAGAGATTTGTAAGAGATTTGTGATGTGAAAATGTAGCAATGGGGCAAGAGATTTGCTATTGAAAAGAAACAACTAAGTACAATGGGACAAATGGGCGCCAAGTATTCTCACGAATCTCTGAACATTTACAGTCAAAATCTTACATTTTCGACTTCTTTTTTTAGTCTTCTGAAGTAGATAATTTAGTTAGTAAAATTCCTTATTAATGATACAGCATTTGAAAGAGCTATTTGTATTATGAGATCTGATGTAACTTACATCAAGATAAATCACGGGTTGAAAATTAACGCATTGTTTTGCATAAGCAATGTAGGTTGTGATTCTTTAAATTCTTTTCCCAGGGAACTTTGATTTACAAGTGTGATCTCTGGAATGAGGTATTGCCTTGTACTCTAATTTTTTTCTTGATGCTTTTCCAACATAAATAATAATAGTTCTTTAAATTTCAATAATCAAATGCTACTTCAATTGGTATACAAACTATTTTGAAAATATACTCCTAAAGTTATAGTCACCACTTACCATAAACTTATAACTCAAATTTTGAAAACTAAAAACCATCTAAAATTACGTGAGTTAATACAATAGCAGAATAAACACTAAAAGAATTAAATCTACTCTCTTTTAAGTCTTTCTTCACTAACCTAAGACTAAATTGATATATAGACTGCAACAAAAATATTAATGGCTTTATAAAAATGAAGAGCAGAGAATCATAATCAAAGATAACATAAAATGTTTTGGACAACTTCAACCATTCGTACTTTTCTTCATCACTTCAAGACTCAGTTTTATTGCTTAATAATTGGATAATTTTGAATTACATACCATAATTAAGGTGGCAAATATTAGATTATTAACTTCACACTCTCTAAGTTACTTATGCATTATAATTAGTCATTACTGTCATGCTCAATAGTAACAAAATGATACTCTAATAACCTTCTATCTACTTCCTTGATTTGAGAAGTTCACACCCAACACACACATACAAAGAGCACACATCATACATACCATACACACACATCACACACAAAATGTCATCACATTCCACAATCAGGACTGCATTTCATATTAATGAGGTGTTTTTTTGTTTTTGTTTTTTTGTGTGTGTTGCAGAGTTGGGAGACATTTGTTGTAGGACAATTAAAAAGCAAGAGTTTTGTAGTTTGGAAGAAACTGGTGGGGCAATAGTGTGCATGCACAAACACATACACACATCCAGTTCTACTGTCTTGTTCTGTGTTTTTAATCACCTCTTGGGGAACCATTTAAAATACCTTCTTACCCATGCTTTATGTACGACTGAAGTATAACAAACATGGAAATGTACATAAATCGTAACTCTACAGATGAGTGAAATATCACAAAGTAAACACATCTTGCAGCCAGCAGCCAGGCAAAGAATAGAACATACTCAGAAATTCTCCTTAAGCCTCCTCACTCAATATTTTCCCCAAAGGTAACCACTATCCTGAGTTGTAACGCCATAAATTACTTTTGCCTATTTTACAAACTTTACTTAAATGGAATAATTCATTATGCATACTTTTCTCTGGCCTCTTTTGCTCAATAGGACATTTTGGGGATGCATCATTTTGTTGCATATAGCAGTAAGTCTTCTTCTGGAATGCTCTGTAGTGTTCCATTGCATGAGTATACAGTAATTTTTTAATCTGTTCTATTTTTGAGTTGTTTTCATTTTGAGCTAATCAGAATATTGCTGCTGTGAGACATTATATAAATGTCTTTTTGCTGAAGATACACAGGATATATATGCAGGAGTAGAACTGCTGAAGTGTATGGCATTTATATTCACTTTTAGCAGATATTGCCAACTTTTTTCCAAAGTGCATATACCAATTTATACTTCTCTTTTCAATTCATGAGAGTTCCCATTGCTCCATATCCTTACCAGCATTGGTATTAACGAATTTCGCATTTTAGCCATTCTGACGTTTTGTATTAGAATCACATTGAGTTTTGAATTTCTATTTCCTGTAAAGCTAATACAATTGAGATTTTAAAAATATATTTATCAGCAAGTAAAAGTGCCTCTTCAGGTGTTTTGCCTATTGTGCTATTGGGTTGAATGTCTTTTTCCTGTTGACTTGTAAGAATTTTTGTTCTATTCAGAATATGAATCCTTTATTGAGTATAAGCATTTCAAATATATTTTCCCTCTCTACAGCTTGAATTTTCATTCTTTTAATAGTGTCTTTGAAAAAAAATTAATTTTAAAGTAGTCCAATGTCTCATTTATTCAGTTCAGGATTAAATTCTTTTGTGTCCTGTTTGCCAAATTCTTGCTAACCATACATCATGGAGATACAATTTTACCTTTTTAAAAATCTATTATATTTAGATCTAGAATTTATTTGGAAATAGTTTTTGTACTTGGTATGAGATGAGTCAAAATTCACCTTTTTTCCTATGTGATGACTAATTGACTCAGCATTAATTTTGTAAAGACGATTCCTTCCCTAATACATACTACAGTTTCACTTTTATCATAAACCTCATGACTTGGCATGCATGGGTCTGTGCCAGGGACTTCTTTTTTATTTTTATTTTTATTTTTTGAGATAGAGTTTTGCTCTGTCACCCAGGCTGGAGTGTAGTAGTGTGATCTCGGCTCACTGCAACCTCCACCTCCCGAGTTCAAGCGATTCTCCTGCCTCAGCCTCCCGAGTAGCTGGGACTATAGGTACGTGCCACCATTCTTGGCTAATTTTTGTAGTTTTAGTAGAGACAGGGTTTCACCATGTTGGCCAGGCTGGTCTCAAACTCCTGACCTCAAATCCCAAAGTGCTGGATTACAGGCGTGAGGCACCATGCCTGGCCAGGGACTTCTGTCTCATTGTCTATTTGTATGTCCCTCCACCAATGCAAGAGTTTTCATTATTGCAACAATTTAACATGACTTCATATTTGTCAGTCTTCTAGCTTTATATTTTTTATTCAAGATTGTCTTGATTATTCTTAATCCTTTTCATTTATTTATACATTTAGAATGAGCATTTTAACTTACACTTATTGTGCTATTGGGTTAAATGTCTTTTTCACAAACATTGAAAGCCTTGCATTGCACTGAACGCCTTTCTACATCAATGTAGAAATATAATATGTAGAAACTTTTTTCAATAATGTTTTGAAATGATTCCTGTGAAAGTTCTGCACTTATTTATTCTTTTTAGCTTAAATATTTGACATTTTCCATATTATTGTAAGTTATATTTCTAAAGTTTCATTTTCTATTTATTTATGCTGGTATATAGAAATGTTACTGTTTTTTCTACATTCACCTTTTATTATCTGATCTTGCTAAATTCACTTATCAATTTTGCCAGTACATTTGTAGATCCAAAGTATACAATCATATCATTTTTACTTCCTTTCCTTTCTTTCATTTTTCCTTATTACACTCAGTATGACCTCTAGTAAAATATGAATAGAAGTAGTAATGGTGAATATCCTTGTCATAGTCCTGAACTCTAGGGAAACATTTTGCTATTTCACTGTTAAGTGCTATTCTCCATGCAGGTTTATTGTTGATACATCCTTCAGATGAGAAAGGGTTTTTTCTGTCTCCAGTTTCCCAAAATTATTACCATGAATGGGTGTTAAACTTAATCATTTATTCTCCATCTATTTTAATGATCATATAAATTTTCTCTTTTCTGTTGATGTGATAAATTATAATAATATTCAAATATTAAGCCAAACTTGACTTCCTGGAAAAAAAAAAAAGAAGCCTAAATTGGTCATGATGTATTGTAATTTTTATGTATCTTTGCATTTGATTTTCTATCATCTTGTTTAAGATTTTTGTACATAGGATCACGAGAGAGATTAGCTTGTGATTTTTCTTTATTATAATGTCCTTTTTGGTTTTCATATCAAGGTTATGCTGGCCTCATAAAATGTTTTGAGAAGGAACACTTTTGAATGTTTTGAGAATTAGCTGTTGAAGCAGTCTGAGCTTGGATTCTGCTTTGTGGGAAAGTCTTTAATCAAATTTTTAATCCTTTGATTGATACAGAGTGATCCACATTCTCTCTTTTTTGTTACTTTTGGAAGTTTACTTCTTATCTAGGAATTTTCCATTTTCTTCTAAATTTGTCAACCTATTAATATTAAAATTGTTCATTTATGTTTGGTTTAAAATGTTTTTGTTTTATGGAAATTTATCCTTTGATGCACAGGTTATTTAAAATTTATTGCTTTTTTTCCAAACTGCTAGGCATTTTCTAAATACTTTTGTTTACTGATTTCTAGTGTGCCTCCACCATGATCAGAAAATAGATCCTGAATGGTTTTTGTCCTTTGAAATGTACCAAAGCTGGCAATATCACACTGCATGTAACCATTCTGGGTGAAATCCACGTAATCTTGAAAACTTGATTTTTTTAAAAATATATTTTACTTGGATCAGTTTGTTAATCATGTTGTTGAGATCTTCTGCATTAGCTATTGGTCAAGTTGTTTGAAAGCCTCTCACTACCATTGTGATTTCTATTTTTTCATTCTGTCAATATTTGTCCTATATATTTTGAAATAATATTATTGGATGCATACAGATTTAGACTTGTTATATCCTCCTGATAAATTGTTGTTTTTATCAATAGGAATTCTACTTTCACTCCAGGAAAGCTTCTTGTCTTAATATCTAATTCATCTACTGTTAGGACAGCTACACCAGCTTACATTTGGTTGATGTTCAAATATTTTTAAAAATCTTAATATTACACAAACACTTTGCCATTTAAGTCCTATTAGAAGGAATGATTGTTGAAAATGTCCTTAACTCTGATGTATTTAAAATGTTTGATGAAATGCAGGGTCTCATGTATAAATACCATGCTAAGTACCTAGCCAATAGTACATCATAGTGTCAAGAGCTGTAACAGAACCAAAAATGTAATGCGGGAAGACACTAGAGAGAACTGAAAAGAGAATTTGAATAAATATATTTTCCTGAGGGGGGGAAAAAAAGCTAAAAAAGAGAGAGATGTAAAAAGTTCATGTGAGTAGAGAAGATGATCACAGCTAGAAAAACGAATGTGTATTGGCTCACAGGGGCCGACATCGTGTAGGCTGGAAATAGACTCAGGCGTTTGCTTGCAAAGACTAAAATTATCCTGAGAATAACAGCCAACAAGTAGTTTGCACAATGGTTCTGCTAATGAATTACTTGGCGGTGGCTGGAAGTTTAACGTTACAAAGTCATTATTCATGGAAATGGACCTAGGAATCTGTATTTTATCTAGACCCCATGTTTCTGTATTAATAATTTGTCTGATATCCTCACTTGGAGGAAGACTGGTTTAAGACTTGCCTGGGATTATTGGAGACATGGGAATCTCAGTAGATGAGTGAGTAGATGAAAGATGGAGGACTTGATTTGAAATTACCAAGTGGAGTGGTGAATACTAGAGTGCCAAATTTGTCTTCCTGGAAAACAGCCTGGATTTCTGATACCGCTTCACCAGGAAAGCTGTCCTTCACATCTAGTGAGGCTAAGGATATTTAAAAGGAAAGAATATCAGAATTGTGGTAAAAAGGTTCATTTGCTTCATGTCCCAGTGGCTGATAATATTCATATTTCTTTGTGATATATAAATTTGTTAATAATAACAAAAGCACTTGGGTTATTCATAACGGATTATACATTGGACTCTAAATAAAAGTAATAATCTCTATATATCTTTAAAACTGCTTAAAACTGCCATAAGCATTTTTACTTTCTTTGTTTCCTATACCGCTTTCCAAAATTGTTAGTTTTCTTGATAGTTTGATTGGCTGTATATAGACTAGGATTAGGTTTTAAAGTCTAACTCTTCCCTTACATTGTTTTATTTATAATCGACCTAGCTATGTATTTGCATAAATTATCCCATTTAATCACAAAACAATCATTTGAGATTGGTATTTATAAATGAGAAATCTTATGTATGGAGTTTCAGTAAATTGAAAAAAAGTCCTAAAGCCAGTGAGTGGAAAATCTGGGGCTCCAACACAAGTTTCTTTGTCTGCAAATTCTCACTTCTCTTTTCTCTGTGCAATACTGCCTCCCTGCACTGCCAAGTAGATATATTTTAGGGTGTCTGTCCAGGCCATGACCTACTCATTTCTCTGGAAAACAACTGTCTTCTATAGAGACTAGCCTGGAGAAAGTTTGTCTGTCTTCTTACCCCACCTGCTAGCTACAGGTGATTAGAAAAGAGGTGAGCAACACTTGATCAAAATTGGGCCCAAATAGGTCCCTTCTTAGAGTGTTTTATTTGAGATTAATTGAGACTGACAGTTGGAAACTATGTCAAATGAAGGACAGGAATATCGCATACAGCTCAGTAAAGGTTTGCTAGCCACACTTTTTTTGATACCTGGTTGCATTTTAAAAATAAAGCCCTAATTTTTCATGAGCTTATTCTTAATGATTTCTTTTACTAGCAGCTGGATAATCTAATCTCTTTCATTACAACCCTGGCTTCCAGATATTTTCCAGTGTTTACCTGTGGAGTATAAGGTGTTTGTATTTAGAACACATAAGTAACTTCTGGGATTAAATGGGATAATAGGAATTAATGAGATTAAATGTGATACTTCAATAAGAAAAAGACACGTCAATAGAAATAAGGGTAAAACTCTTGATTAGGATGATGAAGGAAAAGCTGTATTCAATCTGTGAAAATTTATCTAACTTGAACTTGTGATTTGTATACTTTTTTCTGTAGGCATTATACTTGCATACAAAAGTTTATCAGTACTTTCTAATTGACTTAAAATTCATAGAATCTTTAAAATCATATAACCTAGCTCACTTTTTAAGAAAAAGAATTGTCATCATAAACTTATCAGGCCTACTTCAGCAAAACTTGGAGCTTCATGTATTACCTACTAGTCCAAATAAATGTAGAAGAGTTATAAGATGTGTATTCTATGTTTTATTCTTATCACACAATTCAGAACTGTGACAGGTACACTGGACGGTGACTCTTCATGATACTGATAGTTTTGTGTTCACACATTTCTATAATCTCCTCCTGTTGAGTGTGGGCAAGGACTGAGACTTGCTTCTATTTTCCATAGGGTGTTACTTCCATGATTGTTACACTACAGAAGTTTCCATCTTGCTGGTAGATATGCTCTGAGAATGTTTCCATTGCAGGCTTTGAAGAAGTGACCATGTTGGGAGGCCACATGTCAAGCTGGGAGTGACCTCTGAGAGCTGTGGTTGGCCTCCAGCCCACAGCCTGAAATAAGAACTTCACCAAAAGGTTCACGATAGTAATACAATGGTTACTGCTATGCACTAAGATAACTAATGCTAAATTATGTGCTATATATTTGTCATGAGAATGGAAAATAACTTAAAATTCTGAAACTCTTTGAAGCCCCAAGTATACAACTCCTTGGTGACAAGTCAATAATCTCTTCATATTCTTAACTGTCAAAGCAAGGATTATTTTTCTCTATCCTATCTGTGTTGAGTAATGAACCAAATCCTGGCTTTAGCATATTCAAGTGGGTAAATATGAAATGTTGCAGTTAAAGCCCTATATCAGGAAAGAAAATTAACTCATTACTAATCAGTTTTTTAAATTTACTTTTATATTCTTGGAAAGCTGATCTTAAAATAATTAAGAAAAAATAAACAGAAAAAAAAATGAAAAAATATTTTTTAAAAATAGAAAAAAATAAAAATTTACTTCTATTGCTATTAACAGTAGTTTACTTTTCTAATTAAAACTAATGTTTATTTACCTTAAATATGAAGCCAAGTCTGAAATGAAGTTCTTTTTAGTCATGAGGACCTTACCTTAGTCATCTTTCAGACTTGGCCACAGATGAACCACAGCTTCCACACTGCAGTTCTGGTGAATGGAACTGTTCTCTCATTCACCCCAACTACCTTTAATGAACACAAGCCCTGGGAGCATTATGTAGGGTTTTGGAAAGGAGTATTGTCTCATTCCAGACTTTTCCATGGACTTTTCTACTGGTTGGTATATATGTGCCCTGCCGTGCTGATGGCTGAGTTGATCAGACCCATCCATTCATGTCAATTCATCATCATTTGCTGTGCAAAATCCCTCTCTGGTTTGAATAATTTTTACTTCTTATTTCCATTTCTCATCCCTGTTATGCTTTCCTTCCCACATGCAACTACTGTAATGTGTTTAATGTGTATTAAAACACAGTCTAATTATATTTCTTCCTTCTCATAATCAACGCCACCACAAACAGCACTACAATGAACCTGCACACTCATCCCTTTATGAACCTGCTTCACAATTTGGCATATACACTTTGGTAGACAGTATATTTAAATTTGATTTGACTACTACTGAATGCTATGCAAAAGGACATTGGCACTGAATAGGGTGTTGTTACCCTCACATCCCTTCTACCACTAGCATTATCCTGCTTTCTGATTGTTGATGTCCTAATAGGTTTAAAGTAATCTCACTGTTTTAACATGCATATGTCTAATGGCAGAAGAATTTGTGTATATCTTTATACACTTTTTTGGTTTTGTTGTTTCTTCTTCTCCCTGTTCCTATATTTTTCCTATTTTCTCATTAAGCCTTTCTTTCTTTTTCTTGTTGGTTTATAGGAATCCTTTATATAATCTATATATTTGTTCTTTGTTGATTCTAAATATTGAAAAGTCTCTTCCTAAATCTCTCATTTTTCTCTTGTCTTTCTACATGGCATGCTTTGTGAGCTGAAATTCTCACCTTCATGTAATTAAATTCATTAATTTACAAGGAAGATACAAAAATTATAAAATCTATGCCTCAAATAATACATTCCTATGGCAGAAACTAAGGAAGATCAAAGAGAAATCCATTTAAAATAGCATATATAACACACAGCTTTCTGGTTTAGATTAATCCAGTGGAAACAAATAAGGATATAAAAAACATAGCCCAATCAGCAATTATATCTTATGGATATATCAAAATTTATGTCCCAATAATATATAATATTTCTTCTTTTCAATTGCACATCAAATATTCATAATTCACTAGATACTATGTCAAAAAGGAAAATCTCAAATTTCATAAAGTGTAATTTAAAAAAATTATCTATTCAAAGAAAGCAAAAACTAAAAACAGAAAAAATAAAAATAAAAAGTCTTCAACTTAGAAATTTAAATACAAACAGGTTTATAATAAGTAAATCTTAGAAGAAAAGGGTAAAACAAGCCAAATTTCAGAATTTTTAGATCTAATGAAAACTACATATAAGAATCTATGGGACCTAAAATAAAAGGAGAAAACGTAGGTGAAAAAGACAAACACACAGCCCACAAAAAAATAGCACACATTTATAATAAGAGAAATACAAACTATAACTACTATTTCTCACTTTCCAGACAAGCCAAAATTCAAACCCTTGACACTCCGTTGGTGAGGACAGTGAAACAGACATTTATATTTATTACTGATGGCAGTGCTAAATGGTGCAACCCATATGAAGAAGAAATTTGGCAAAACAATATTCAGATTTCTCCTTTGATTCAGAAATCCCCCTTTGACAGACATACCTGATAGTACATTTCTGAAAACATGAAACATCATATTCACAAGGGTTATTCATTGTCACAGTAAAACATCAGAACCAGCCTAACTGCTCACTAATAGTGAACTGCTTGAATAAGCCAATGAAATATTATGTGGACATAAAATGAATGAGGAAGACCTCTATGAAGTTCACTATTGCGCATTTATGTTGCTCTATGAAGGAAATAGATTGATTTTTACAATATATTATTAAGATCAAAATTGTGTATATAGTAAGCTACTTTTTTGTGCAACAAAAAATAATTATTTTTTTCCATCTTTTAAAAATAAATGCAGAAAGGATAGACAAAAATTTAATAAAAATGTTTGCCTCTAGGTGATGGATGGTAATGGTGTGGAAGGATTGAAGAGGGAAACAAACTTTCTAAGAATACTTTGTAATATTTTTTTAGCTTTTGAACCATAGAGGTTTATTTTTCATGTTAAAAATATTAAATAAAAATAATGTAAAAAGCAAATCTTAAAAGGGAATATCAACAGAAAATGAATGAACCTATCAGATTGATAAGATAAATACAAGGAAAAATAATTGATCCAAATAACATTTGAACCCGTTATTTTGCATACAGCTAGTGAGATACGTTTTGAGGACAAAAAGAGCTTCAAAGAAAATTGGAATTTTACTTCATTAGATATACTGTTGATAGTGATACTGGTATAATAATTATAAAACTATGTTTTGATAAAGTTAAATTCAACATATATTGATATGAACAGGGTATTCTTACTGTAAAAGGGAGATTAAAATAGTAAAACGTAATATGAGAAAGGTGAAGAGAGCCCAGTGATGTTGAATTTGAATTAGAAATATCAGAATGAACTCAAGATTTTTAACAAACCCTTTTTTCTAGTTTTGACCACTGAAATGTAACCAATAATACTCCAGCGCCAGTAAGCACACTGGACACTCAGTTCTTGCTTTCAAAATACGATCCTGTGCTTAAGGAACCAGGTCCTTTTGAAGGATGGCTAATTCCAGGAAAAGTACCAGGTGAGACTGAAGAGAGTGCTCAGATTAATGAGGACGTGTCAGAAATGGCACAGGAACCAGCTTGAAGTGATTCCCACTGGCCAAATTTGTGACGGTTGAGCAAGATGAGAAACATAATAGATGATAACACACTAAATTACGGATATTTGCATGGTGTATAGCAGTACCAAAAATGAGAGGTGGTAAGAGAGAAAAAGCTTTTCTTTACAAAAGCAAGCAAGCCAATACATATAGAAGAAAAGCTCAAATTAGGAGAAAAGTCATTATTTTGTAACTATCCTATAATAATTGGTTTTGGAAACAATCATCAATGGATACTACCTCCTTTGGGTAAAACGTTGCTGGGGAATAGGATATTCACATAGTCTCAAATTTTAACATAAAGATTAGTTATTATTTTCAAATGGGAAATGGCATCTTTACAAGGGGAGGACGTTTGTCATCACCTGTAGTAGCTGCTATGGACACCCCACCAGATCACCATGGGGTGTATCGCCCAGATGCTGTGTTTTGAGCACTAACAAAGCTCAGTTTCCCATTTCTTCAGAGAATCCCTTCTGCTGAAGAGTGCCACCTTGCTCTTTAGGTTTCCTCTGCCCCATCCCACCCCATCCATGGCAGCACACATCCAAGAACTGGCTACCATGAGGACACAAATGGCCAGCCCTAGGAACCAACAGGAGGAGCTCTGTAACCTTCTTTATCCTCTGGAGCTACACCCTCCCCTCTTTGCCTGCCCACCAGGGATCAGGCCAAGGTAGAAGTTTAGTTGAGGCCACACCCTTGCTTGCTTCTTGCTCTCTTCCTCTCCTACTTCACTCACCCCCTTACAGGTTCCTCCCACATCACAACGCAATAAATTCTATACCCTAATTAATCCCTGCTGAGGTTTTAATTCTAGGGAACCCAAACTAAGACATGCCCTTAAGTAAGCAAACTTTGCCTTTGCTAATGTGACAAAATCACATCTTGTGCTTTGAAATGTTATGCAATTTTTTCCCAAAAATACTTAACCTGAATCTAATTATGAAGAATCAATCAGACATCCAAATTGGGCCAGATATTTTAAAAGATTAAGTGGTGCCCAGATTCTTAAAAATAATGACAGTGTATATTTAAAAATAGTGAATAAAAACAATTTTAAAAACTTGGGAATTATTCTGTATTATAGAAAACTAAGAATTATGACAACAAAATACTATGTGTAATCTTTGGTTGGATACTATATTTTTTTTCCAAAAAAAAACAAGTTTTATAAGAAATTTTGAGAACAGTTAATCATACTGAAAATTGACTTAATATAGATAATTTATATAATTGCGGAATGTCTTGAGAGTGACATAATAGTATTGTGGTTGGTGAGAAAAGTTGTTTTCTTAGGAGATACATGTTGAAACTTAGAAGGGAAGTGTCATGATGTCTACGGCTTTTAAAGGTGTTGGAAAATAAGTGTGCTTCTTTTCTGTATATATGCATTTATGGAGAGAGAGAAACAGAATTGCAAATCATTAACAACTGCGAAGGGTATAGCATGTATTTATTATTCTTTCAACTTTTCTACAGAATTGAAAATTCTCCTATAAAAAGTTGAGTGGGGGAAAGCAGGAATAATTTGACCAAAAAAATAAATATTGATAGTCTTGAGACTATAATCCAAAGAATAAAATAAATGTACATGCAAAAATACTAGTATAACTAAATGACTGAAGTAAATGTGGGAGAAGGGACATTCTCTTGAAGTAAATGTGGGAGAAGGGACAACTCACCATTCAGAAGGGACAAATCACTACGAGGGCACCACGGCAATAACTGCTGCAGGAAATCCACTGATCAATGCTAAAGTTGCTAGGCAGAACTTTAACACCAACAAGACATCTGCACAGCCCCAACGTATCTCCAACAAAATATTAATTGCTGTGGTGTTCTTAGCCTAAGGCCATAGATTCCTCAATACGCCTTTCTCCAGGAGATGAATGTTAATTCCCCTCACCTTCAGAAAGGATTGGATTTAGTGACCCACTTATTAAAAATTGAGTAGAGAGAGAGAGCCAGAGTATCCTCAGACACTTGCAGACGCTATCTTAACCAAGTGGCCAGGTTCACATCACCAGTGATCATACAGAATGCTATGTATAATATACCTTATATGGTGCAATGAGAGGGCATATCACTGCATGGGATTTTTCCTGAAGATTTATAATACCAGCCTAATTATGAGAAATGCCCATCAGGCAAACCTAAAAGAAGGAAAATATTACAAAATTGTTGACCAGTACTCTTCAAAAATGTCAAGGTCATAAAAGCAAAGACTAAGAATAATCATAGCTTGGAGGAGGCTAAGGAGACATGACAACTAAATGCCATATGGTATCTGGATTGGATTCTGAACAGAAAATAAACTTGGTGAAAAACTGGGACATCCAAATGTTAATTTCTTAGTTTTGATCATTTTATTATGGTAATGTAAAGTTCAAAATTTGGGGAAGCTGAGTAAAAGGAATATAGAAACTCTGTACTCTTTGCAACTCTTCTGAAAGTCTAAAATTATTTTTAAAGTCTTTTTAATTTTTAGGAAAATTTTAGTATAAAAGAAGAAGAAAATCATGTGGACTGGGGGCTTTTTAAAGGGGTGGTCTTTGAGTTCTTTCATGCTTATTGTCCTAGTTGAATTTTCCTGCTGATCATTTTTTCCATCAACTTTGGTATTTTTTACTCTTTCCAGTTGCCATAGTTTTGGTGTTTTTCCTCAGAACCTCATGTTGAAATTTGACAGTCAATATTGGAGGTGAGGACTAATGGGAGGTATTTGGCTCATGGAGGTGGATTCCTCATGAATGGCGCCATCTTCTCTGTAATATGTGAGTTCTGCAAGAGTTGGTTGTTAAAAAGAGTCTGGCTTCTGCCTCCTTTTCTCTTGCTTCCTCTCTCGCCATGTGATCTCTGCACACACAGGCTCCCCTTCCCCTTCTGCCTTGAGTGGAAGCAGCCTGAGGCCCTCACCAGATGCAGATGCCAGAGCCCTCCTTTTTGCACAGCCTGCAGAAGAACAGTAAGCCAAATAAACCTATTTTCTTTATAAACTACTTAGCCTCAGGTATTCCTTTATAGCAACACAAATGGACTGAGACTAAAGTTTCTGATTTGTTTTACAATACATTTTATGTTAAATTTATGTTGTGCCTATAACTATGCCCCCTTTGTCATTCTTTATTTGCATTTTTGATTTGTCTTAATTACCATGCTAGTTGTCCATTTCTTTTATTAAACTTTTAAGAGAAAGATTTTGATTTGTCTAATTTCTATTGTATTGTTGTTCATCTTTTTCACTGATTTCTATCTTTGTCTTTATTATTTCCTTTTTCTTGCATTTAAAGGTTTGCTCTTTTCCTGTTTTTCTAACTTCTTGACTAGAAACCTAACTCCTTTGTTTTCAGAACTTGTTGTTTCCTGACAAATACTGTATCAATTATTCATGAGAGACCCTATAAGTGCAATGATTCTATTGCAGAGTTCAAAACAACCTCTATTTTTGCTTTCCCAAGAAAAGCACTAGTTTTCCTATGCAACTCGAGCTCCTGGTTGGCTTTTGAAGCTATTAGCTAATATGTTTATTCTTGATCTATCAATCTGCGTATTGCAATATCACCAGACAAAAATTTGTTTCTATCTGTTTTTGAGTAGTATTTAGAAGGGAGGAGCAATTAACTGTCTCTGGAGACGTTCTCCATTTCAAACTCTATAGGAGTCATTTTTCTGTCTTTTTCACAGATCGAACAAGTCTCTATTTTTAATTCTTAGGCAGTTCTGCTCAGCTTGAAATAGTATTTGGTGTTACTATTGAAAAATAGAGCATGAGTCCCTCTTAGGCCTTTAAAACAGGAGTCCTTCCCATATGCCTGCGACACTGATGAACTGCGAGTTCTGTGGAGGAGGAGAAACAAGTTAATAAACTACCCTCACGGCAGACTCCACTAGTTGTCTTTTATCATAGAGGAAGTATTGAAAGATTGAAGGAAACTGCCTCTTGCACCACCCTGGGCCTGCCATCCTTCCCCAATGCCAATTAAGTATTTCATACATTTTAAATAGAAATGAACTTTTCAGTGAAAAATTTCTACAAAGTGAAGCAAGCAACCTTGCTTACTTCTAATATGAATAGGCATTCATAATTTAGAAGAATAAATAAGAGGCATGCAAACCAAATGTGTATTTCTCCAGAACACTGACCACCAGCTAGAATGGAAGTGTCCAGGGGCTCTGTTTTGAATCAAGTGACTCTCAGTGGCTCTTCTTTAACAGCAAAGTGAGAGAATTGAAAGAAAAAATGGGAGGAAGGAGGGAAGGAAAGAAGGAAGGAAGGAAGGAAGGAGAGGAAGGAAGGAAGAGAGAGAGGAAGGAAGGAAGAGAGAGAGGAAGGAGGGAAGAGAGAGGAAGGAAGGAAGAAAGGAAGGAAGAGAGAGAGGAAGGAGAGGAAGGAAGGAAGGAAAGAAGAGAGAGAGGAAGGAAAGAAGAGAGAGAGGAAGGAAAGAAGAGAGAGAGGAAGGAAGGAAGAGAGAGAGGAAGGAAGGACAGAAGGAAGGAGGGAGAGGAAAGACAGGAAGGAGTATACATGTGAAAATTCATCATGTTGATACAATCTCAATAGAATCTTAATAGTTTTCTTGCTGCAGCAGTGGCTACTGGTAAAATCTTTTAGAATACTCTGAACATTTTCTTCTCATTCATTTTTTCTATTAAGCCACTCCAAAACTCTCAATATATTAAAATTAATAATTCTTGAGACAAACAGACCCACAAACTTAAATGTTATTAAACTACTTTATGTAAAAATCCATCTTGTAAAATAAAAATGTCCTATTCACAGCCCAAACAACTAAGGTACCTTTCTCATTATCTTCCACAATTCTTGCCATTCAGAATCTTGAAAGTAGCACCAACCTATCATATTTTGTCCTGAGAAAACTGCAACATAACTTGGGATCTGGTCCTTTCTCTCTTTATCCCTTCTCTTCCCATTCCAACATACTACCTCACTGTAACATTTTATGAATAAATGTAGAAGAGAATTTGCTGAGATTATGTAAGATAACAAGACATGTTTCTAAACCATGGAATGAATAGGCTTCTGTAAACAAGCAGAAGGAAGACCTTTAGTTTTTCATAGAGAAAGGTGAAGGAAGCTCTTCTACATCTATGTATGAATGGGATAAAACTGTATAGATGTGTTCATTCATGCAACAAATATTTGTTAAGTCTTTATTATGTGCCAGTTGCTACAGGATAATATGTAATGCCACACTTGTCATGTCCATTGAGTCTAGCAGTTAATCCTCCAATATAGATTTTCTATGTTTCCACAGAAAAATAAGCAAGATGCACTGGCTCAGAGAAAGGCCAAGGATTATCTTAGGAACAACCACATTATACTCTTACGGTTGTACAATTATCAGTCTTCCCACAATGGTATCTTTGAAGCTACTTCAGAGGTGTATAATAACATTAATCACAGTAGATACTTATCATGTGGAAATGCTGTGTCAGATACTAGGCAAATGCTTCTTTAAAAGACTTTCAGTTAGCCAGGCTACCACCAGGCAGGTTGATAGTGTCATCCTGTTTATAAGCTCTTATAACTGAAATTCAGAGAGTAACATGGGCTTGCATGATGTTCACCTGGGTAATAAGGATGAAACTACAATTCATAGTTGAGTCAGATGATGATAGGACCAAATCACTGCACTTGCAGAATTACACACTTTTGTTGTTCTAGCAGCTAGTAGGTCATTTATTTTTCAAGGCTAGTATTCAGGCCAATCCCAGTTAATTAAAACAAACCAATAAATGAAGCAACCCACAAAAATCTAAGGCATGACTGACAGGGGCTAAGCAGGTTCTTGTAGGTGAGACAAAATTTTGCTGCTCTGTATAGCTAACAGGATAATTTCACCCCTACTTAAAAATCCTCTTGAAGAGTTGCACTAGAAGACCTTCCCTCTGTTTCAGTTTGCTCATTTGCCCTAACAAAAAATAAATTCCCAACTACACTCTTGGTAGATCTGTGGTCTTTGTGTTTGTGACTTTCTATTCGCGATTTAGGGCCAAGATTGGTCTATAGGAAGCTTCATGGAAAGAGTTACTTGGGAATACACCTTTCAGAGGGGGGAAGAAAAAGAAGTGTGGCCTGTAATCATGTATTTGTCAGTTTATTAACCATACCTAAAAACAAAATAGTTTTACAGAAGAGAGTATCAGCAACTTTCTAAGTAATAAATTAACAATCATTTGGAATAATAAAAAATACATAAAGTACTAAGGAACCTCTCATGTAGCCCCATTAGGTTATTGGAGAGGAGTCTTGAGTTCTTCCAAGACAAAGGTTTCATTGTCTCATCTTTGTATTCAAAGTGTCTCTGACTTTGAATAAAGAAAACATGATAATTTTTAATTTTGGATATACATGTATGTTGGATATTTGGAACAAATAAATATTGACTTAAATTTAGTAAGTGGATGTAGAGAAAATAGTAGGAAATGTATGTGCCTTGAACCAGATTGACCCAGGTCCAAATTCTAACCCAGCTATTTACCAGCTATTAATATATGACCTTGGGCGAGGGACAACCTTTCTGAGTCTCAATTTCTTCCTTTGTAAAATAATGAAGACCATTTTATGATAGAATTTTTTACCTAAGGAATCTCTGATAAAACAGTGATCATCTTTACCAATATGAAGGAAAATTTTAGAGGCTTAAACCAGGGTATTTCTTTTTTTCAAGGAGACTGCAAAATTAATAGAAAATCAACTTGCTGGTTATTTTCTAGGTCAACAATTTTTTTGTCAATAATTTTCTTGTAAATATTCAATTTACACTGATCACTTTCCTAGTCAATGTACAACATATGCTAAAAAGTGTACTTTTTAAGAAAAAAAGAAAGACCAGCAAAATGTATATACCATTGTTATATATGGCTTATTTTATAGGTCTTATAACTTTATAATTTTCTTTTAGTTAGAGAATCACAGGAGAAAAATGCTGACTTGAAATTAGATATCTGGAAATGTTTTATAATTTGAATAACAGCCTGTAAATGAGAGGACACAATATTATTCATCAAACATTAGTAACAGCAAATTTTCCTAAGTCTATCTCTGGCTTGAACACTTAGAATTGTCAGACTGTTTTTATGCGTAACTATTTTATAAGCAGAACAAAATATTTTTCTATATATGTAATTATTTTTCCAATGTATAAGACTCCACTGATACGAGTTCAATTATGATACCAAATCACTTCGTTTTCCTTCAGTATGTGGTGCCAAAACTTAAGCACAGAGACTTATTTGTAATTACACAAACAAAGTTTTTGTGTTATGGAAATATGTTATAGATTTTTCTCACCAGCGGCCCTTGATAAAATGGAATAAACAATGGAAAGGTAGTTAGGCAGCCTGGGATGCAGTCTTGATTCAGCCCCTATTGAATGACACCATGAAAAGTCACTTTACCACTTTTGGCATTTGGTTCTTCTCTCATGACACTGTCATGTTTCTGTGTAACCTCGAAGGGTTTCCTCAGCTCTTATGTAATCCATGATTCATGGTGGGACTCAACTGGTATGAAACAGTTAATTTTTCTTTTTAACCCCTGACTTCAGTATTTCAATCACAAATATCAATTCCTTAACCGGTGTGGTGGTTACATAAGTATTTTTTTCATAATTATTCCCTAAAATGTACAAGCCTACATTTAAATACTAAGTGCTGTGCTTTATGTATGTGTGTATTTTATAAATTAATTTCTAAGTGTTTATGAAGTCAAAATGAGTAGTAGAAGAATATGAGAATAAAAATATGCATTTTTTTTCCTACAGGACAGTGGAAAGCACAAAGATGAAATGTTTTAAATAGCCTGCTTTTTTCTCTGATGTCCCCTTGACAGTCTCGTGATGTCCTTTTGCTGTTTGTCTGCTGTCTTCCCTAAACCTAGTAACAAAGGCATTATTGGGGTGCTCTAAACTAAAAACTAATCAGACAGAGGTTTGCAATGAAGTTCGTCTTCTTGAAAATTATCATCATTACCAATGAATGCTAAGGACAAAATCTTTGCTAATCTAGCTTCTCTGCTTATGAAGATTTATTTTGATGAAAATGTGTTAATTTTTGCACCTCCCACGATGCACAAACACACTCTTTCTAGGTGTTGGAAATGTAATGACCCAAACCCTTCTGTAACCAACCCCCCCTTCATATGGGACCAATTTAATTATGTCTTTCAATTTTTTAATTTAATATATTTTTTTTTATTTGCTATATTTGGCTGTGGTCATGAAACTCTTTGGGATCCAATAACAAAATCCAATTACCCTTCCAAAGTCACCCCAATTGTTCATGGACTTTGACCACCTCTCTCTTCACCGCTACAGGGTTCCCAGCAAATGCAGATTCAGCCTGGGTTATAGACAGAGCCTTTCATCTGACTTCATGAGTGTGTGGGGCCCCCTGGGAAAATGTTGGGTCTAAGAATATTTATGTTTTACAGAAAAGAAACAGGACTGGAAGCGGTTGTTTGAGGAATCACATGTAGGATATTTGAGTTCATCCTACCCTTTGGGCAAAGTATAACCAACCCTAAGATTTAGAAGTGGTGAATTTCTCTATGCTTCCTACCATTTTTCTTTCCTCTTTTCCTCTTCCACCTCCCAGCTCCTTTCCTTAAATAACTTTTTTTTTTTGCACTAAACATTAAGCTCATTGATTATAAGGATGGCACAAAGTGACCTAATGATGGGTCAGTCTTAATGAGAAAAGCGGCTGCCTCTGATGTGGCCTGGCTCGGGCCACCCCCCCACTGTGTCCCTGCATGTCAGCCTTAGTCTCCTTTAAGAGACTAGAGCGTGGAAAATCAACAGAGAACCGCCTGGTGCCTCCTCACAGAATGGACCATGTGCATGGCTATTTAGCCCTGTAAAAGAGAGCACATTTGCACAAATGGGAGTGAACATAAGGAGTCCTTCAGAAGAGAATGGGGCCTTGGCAAATTTATAGACTCCCCTGAAAGAAAGTGATTACAGATCATTATCCAATTGAGGCAGATTGATGGGCTGGGGTCAAAGTAATATTGCAGATCTCACCAAGGGGACAATGGCTGCTTGTCACAGGGAAAGAAAAGAAAGGGAAAGGAAACTACCACACAGAGAGGCAAGGCTTAAGCTTTACCAACTGCTATGAAAGGGCCTGGATGTGTGTGTCGTTACTTTTCCTGAGCACCATGTTTTATTTTATGTTACAAAGGATGTGCCATTGAGATCAAATTGGGCATTCAAACATAACCCAATGAAGAACATACAAATGACCTAAATACAGACTGCAACTCTCACTTTTTTTCTTCCAAAAGGCAATAAAGCAACATAGATAGGGAAGAGGATGATCCATATGGAAATGTGTAATTCTGTCTCTCTCAAATAGAACTCAGAAAATACAAATATGCAAAATACAATAGCAGTAGATAGAAGTTCTTAATGCTTACAAATACAACACCCTTTAGCTGATAGCCAGGAGATGAACAGATTTGACTTTGAAACTTGGCAACATCTGGTCAAGCAAAACTGTAGCCCTGAAATTGAATAAAACAGGAATAAATGCATTCCCACTGCTTCCTTTGCATCGATTCCTGAGTGTTTAAAAGTGCTTTGCATTCATGCCTACTACAAAATGCAATACAAAAGGGAAAAGAATAGCCAGCATGCCAATGCGCATTTGCCTTTAAGATCGG